>NC_136261.1:81688598-81707567 GCF_964187855.1 Myxine glutinosa | reverse complement strand
CCTGCACAGGTATGCCTCGTGCTGGCCGGTTCCAAAATAAAGGAACCCTGCGCCCTGGCTGGAGAGGCCGACAAGTATTTCGCGGCCTGCGACACGCGGTCGGTGTGCGGTGCTGCCGTAGTGGATCCCGGCACGGAGGCTCCACCGCTCCCGACATCCCTCGTGGCCGCTGCTATGCCCTGTCCACTACCGCCACCGCCACCACCACCGCCGCCGGCACGGCCACCGCGGCCATTACCGCCGCAAACCTGGTGCTACTACCATGCCAGGTTCGGCCGCCAGGCTAAAACGTGTCGCCCGCCGTGCTCTTTTGACGGGTCGGGAAACGACCAGCACTCACTTGCGGCCATGAGCATCGGCCATTCCGGCAGCCTCCTTTTCATCACAGACACCTTGTCCGGGCGCCGTTTTCTTTGCGACACAGGAGTGCAGGTAAGCGTCCTCCCCGCCTCCTCGTCCGACAAGCAAACCGCGGGCCGGGGCCCCGCTTTGCTTGCCGCCAACGGTACACCCATCCGCACTTCGGGAAGCGTTGCCTCTCACTGCGGTTCGGAGGGCAGCGCTTTCAATGGTCGTTCGTGACCGCCAGCGTGCCAATGGCACTGCTCGGTGCGGACTTCCTATGTGTGAATGGGCTGTTGGTCGACGTGAAGCGCAGACGGCTCGTCCAGGCCGAAACCTTTAGCTCGCTCGCTTGTTCGCTGAGCGGCTCGTTGAGCGGCTCACTGAGCGGCTCACCGAGCGGCTTCCTGGAAGGTTCCGTCCCAGCGAGTTTAGTTTGCACGCTTCCGGCAGCGGACGACTTTACCCGCCTCCTCGCCAGTTTCCCGGCCCTCACGCGGCCCACCTTCTCAGCGGTGGCTGTTAAACACGGGGTGGAGCACCATATCCCCACGGTCGGGCCGCCGGTCTATGCCCGGGCACGCCGACTTGAGCCCACAAAGCTCGCGGTGGCGAAAGCGGGGTTTGCCACGCTGGAGTGGCTGGGGATCGTACGTCGCTCCAACAGCGCTTGGGCTTCTCCTCTGCACATTGTGCCGAAGCCCGGCGGAGGATGGCGGCCGTGCGGGGACTACCGCCAGCTCAATGATGCCACCACCCCCGACCGCTACCCGGTCCCACATATCCACGACTTTTCCGCCCGGTTGGCAAACACGACCGTGTTTTCCAAGGTGGACCTCATCCGGGGCTACCACCAGGTCCCCGTCCAACCGGACGACGTTCCGAAGACGGCCGTCATTACCCCTTTCGGCCTCTTCGAGTTCCTGAGAATGCCTTTCGGGTTGAAGAATGCGGCCCAGGCGTTCCAACGGCTTATGGACAGCGTCTTGCGCGACTTACCTTTCCTGTTTGTCTACCTGGACGACATCTTGGTCGTGAGCGCGTCACGGGAGGAGCACCTGCTCCACCTCCGCACGCTCTTCGAACACCTGGGCCAGCATGGCCTAATCATCAACCCTGCCAAGTGCCGTTTCGGCGTCACCACCATCGACTTCTTGGGGTACCGCATCACCAGGCACGGGGCCGTCCCTGTACCGGCCAAGGTGGAGGCGGTCAGGGATTTCCCGTGGCCCCGCACGATCAAGGGGCTCCAGGAGTTCCTGGGCATGGTAAATTTTTACCACCGCTTCGTGCCCCACGTCGCCCAGCTCCTCCGCCCCTTGCACGAGGCCCTCCGGTGCAAGCCGGGCAAAGGTGACATCGCCTGGTCGGCGTAGATGACCGCGGCGTTTGTGGGCGCAAAGCTGGCCCTGGCCAACGCCACCATGCTGGCACACCCGGCGCCCGATGCACCGATCGCCCTCACCACCGACGCGTCGGACTACGCGGTGGGCACGGTGCACGAGCAGTGGGTGCGTGGTGCTTGGCAACCACTGGCGTTTTTTAGCCGGCAGCTTCGCCCGCACGAACTCCGCTATAGCACCTTCGACTGCGAGCTGCTCGGGCTCCACCTGGCGGTACGACACTTCCCCCATCTGCTGGAGGGCCGCCCGTTCACGGCTTTCGTCGACCACAAGCCCCTTGTATTCGCAATGGCCAAGGTCGCCGAGCCATGGTAGGCACGGCAGCAGCGTCACCTCTCTGCCGTGTCCGAGTACACGATGGACATCCGTCACGTGGCGGGTAAAGACAACCGGTGGCGGATTGCCTTTCCCGGTCCGTCGTGCTCACGGTCCACCTCAGGGTCGACTATGCCCGGATGGCGGAGGACCAGACGGCCGACCCCGGCGTCCAGGCCTTGCAGACCGCCGTCACTGGCCTCCGCGTCACCGAGGTGCCATTCGACGCCGCGGGTGCGGCCCTCCTATGCGACATCTCCCTCGGCCGGACTCGCCCCATCGTGCCCGCTGGCTGGCGGCACCCAGTTTTCGACGCCATCTACGGCCTGTCCCACCCGGGCACGAAGGCATCCCAGAAGCTCGTCGCGGCGAAGTTCGTCTGGCATGGCCTCCGGAAGGACATCCGCGACTGGGCCAGGACGTGCCTCGCGTGCAAAGGTCCACCGCCACACCCAGGCCCCGTTGGCCCCGTTTGCAGTGACCGAGCGTCGGTTCGACCACGTGCACATCGACTTGGTGGGACCTCTGCCCCCCTCGCAGGGGTTCACCCACCTCCTCACCATGGTGGACCGCACCACACGGTGGCCGGAGGCCATCCCATTGGCGGTGACGTCTGCGGCTGATGTGGCGCAAGCCTTCATCGCCACTTGGGTTGCCCGGTTCGGTGCCCCCTCGGACATCTCGTCCGAACGCGGCCCACAGTTCACCTCGGAACTCTGGGCTGCGGTGGCGCAAGGGCTCGGGGTGAAACTACACTGCACCACGGCCTACCAGCCCCAGGCCAATGACCTGTGCGAGTGCTTTCATCGCTCAATGAAGGCCGCGCTCCGGGCCAGCCTCCGCGACGACGGCTGGGTCGACAGACTCCCCTGGGTCCTGCTGGGCCTCAGGACGGCGCCCAAGGACGACCTGCGCGCGTCCTCGGCAGAGCTCGTCTTCGGGCAACCACTGCGGGTACCGGGTGAATTTATCCCCGACTCCACGGCTCCTTGGTCCGCGGCGCAACAGCGCTCCGCCCTTCAGGAGACCGCCCGGAGGTTCACCCCGGTGCCGACGGCACACCACGGTTGCCTGCCTTCCCACGTCGTCCCGGAGCTTCGCACGGCAAAGTACGTATTCATCCGGCACGACGCCCACCGGGCACCGCTACGCCCCCGTATGACGGGCCCTTCCGCGTGCTGGAGACCGGGGACAAATTTTTCACCATCGACATCGGTGGTGCCCCGGATCGCATCTCCGTGGACCGCCTCATGCCGGCCCACCTCGATCCGGACCACCCCTGCAAGCAGCTCTGTCTCCGCGTCGAGGCCGCCCCCCGATGGTCGGACCCCCGGCACCCCCTAGCCCCGCCGTCCCGCTACCCCCCCAACCCTGCACCCATCGCCAGGGGGCGTTTCGACCAGGTCATCCGGCTTCCCCGCAAACTCACCCTTCAGGTGCGCGGGAATTCTGGGGGGGCGCATGTGGCGGGCACAAGGGGCAATAATTCCGCGCACCAGTGGGTGGCGCGAGCGTCCAGGCGGGGAGCGAAAGCACATGCCCCGCCTTTCGACCGATCGGCCACGCCCGGGGTCTAGGCGTGGCCTCGGCACATAGATGCAGGCTCAAAGCTCGAGCCCGCCCAGTGCTGAAGTACAAGCTTTGAATAAAGACTCTTTGTTATACCAACGCGTTGTGGCCTACCTCTCTGGCAATCGAGTCGTGTGTGCGCAGCACCACAATATATATATATATATATGTATATGTATGTATATATATATATATATATATATATGTATGTATATATATGTATATGTATGTATATATGTATATATATATATGTATGTATATATGTATATATATATATATATATTATATATATATATATATATATATATATATATATATATATATATATATTATATATATATATATATATATATATTATATATATATATATATATATTATATATATATATATATATATATATATATATATATATATATATATATATATATATATATATATATATATATATATATATATATATATATATATACTGAAAGGCAAAAGAAACTTACCACCTTTGAAACCTTTAAATATCAACAATAACACTGCGTGTAGTAAATGTGTGAACTTATTTGTGGACAATAGTGTCCTCACTGTCAGACAAAACGGTCACGGATGGTCACTTGAACCTTCAATGGTCACTTCATAGCACACCTGTTGAACAGCCGTTTTGACTGTCAGTGATTAGCCAAGGGGTACGGGATGATTTTAATGAGCTGCATGCGATGTCTTGATATTGGCTTTAAAAAGGCCAGTGCAAAATGGGCATTTCAATCAACATGCCACGATTGTCAAGGGATCAAGGGCAGCGTGCCCTGGGCATGCTGCAAGGCGGACTGAGCTACCGTGAGGTGGCACGTCGCCTTGGCTGTTCACACCAGACGATATCGGCCCTGGTGGACAGAGACACCCTCCACAACTCTGCAGATGACAGACCTCGATCAGGGAGGCCAAGAGTCACCACTGCAAGGCAGGACAGGCAGATGGTCCGAAGTCACCTGCGGGATCGATTCCGTCCAGCATCCCGCACTGCAGCAGAAACTCCGGGGCGTGCAAACCCACGGATCTCCAATGATACTGCACGAAGACGACTGCATGACTATGGCCTGACTGCCAGAATACCATACAGAGGCCCCGTGATGACGGCTGCCCATCGCCGGAACCGACAGAGATGGTGCCAGCAGCATCAGCGGTGGACCTTGGCGCAGTGGAACGAGGTCGCTTTCAGCGATGAGTCAAGGTTCTGTGTGGACAGTCCTGATGGGCGTGAGCGTGTCTGGAGAAGAACTGGCGAGCGATATGCCGATTGTTGCGTGCGTCAAGCCAACAGGTGGGGTGGCCCAAGTGTGATGGTGTGGGCCGCCATATCAGGCCGGTACAGGACGCCACTGGTGGTTGTGGATGGGAATCTTAACGCCCAGCGGTATGTGGATAACATCCTGCGACATCATCTGCTGCCATTCCTGCTAGACCACCCAGAACTGAGAACCTTTCAGCATGACAACGCTCGTCCCCATGCTGCTCGCTTTACCACTGCATTTCTCCAAGGCGAGAACATCAACACCATGCAGTAGTGGCCTGCGCTCTCCCCTGACCTGAATCCCATAGAGCACCAGTGGGATGAGCTTGGGAGACGCGTAGTTGGCAGGGCCAGGACACGGGCAGAGCTGCTTCAGACATTGAGGACTGAGTGGGACAGAATCCAGCAGCAATCCATCCTAAAACTGGTAGGCAGTATACGCCGATGATGCACTGCCTGTATCCAAAACAATGGTGGCCACACACGCTATTGAAAGGGGACTGACATTGCACCCTGTGCTGTTCTGTACTGTAGAACAAACTGATGAGATGGTGTATCTTGGTCAAAAACTTGAGGTGTCATCAATAAAATGCCAATGTTTCAATTAGCAATTGTTGGTTTGTTTTATTTTGAACTGTTACAATTTTATTACATTTCAAACAAGTGGTAAGTTTCTTTTGCGTTTTCGGTCTTTTTGAAGTTGGTCAAAATGGTCAAATGTTTCGGTCAAAATGCCCATTTTGCACTGGCCTTTTTAAAGCCAATATCAAGACATCACGTGCAGCTCATTAAAATCATCCCGTACCCCTTGGCTAATCACTGACAGTCAAAACGGCTGTTCAACAGCTGTGCTCTGAAGTGACCATTGAAGGTTCAAGTGACCATCCGTGACCGTTTTGTCTGACAGTGAGGACACTATTGTCCGCAAATAAGTTCACACATTTACTACACGCAGTGTTATTGTTGATATTTAAAGGTTTCAAAGGTGGTAAGTTTCTTTTGCGTTTCAGTATATATATATATATATATATATATATATATATGATCAAGGCACCTCCTAGCTTTAATGGTGAGCACCAGCCACGAATTATGTCTCACACAGTAAATACCGCATAACCCGCAAGGAACCAACAGCCTGTCTGCCACACCGACCATCGTTCCCACCAGTGAAAACCAAAACCAGGGGGTGCAGTGCGATCGGCGGAGATAATAATCAACGAACATAACAGCGTGACGAGTGCTGTCCCGATCTCCTGTGGACCGAAGTCCTAGACCAAAGCGTCACCTCCGACCCAAAGGGTCTTCTGGAGGCCTCAGCCCGGCCACTCTGTCAACAGACAGAGATTTATTCATTGGTCCCCATTGGCTAAACATCAAGCAGAGCCGCCAATCCAGATTTCGGGCTTATTGACCCGATGTGAGACATAATTCGTGGCTGGTGCTCACCATTAAAGCTAGGAGGTGCCTTGATCATCTTAATAGACGATTTTGGTCCTCCCCTATCTATCTATATATATATATATATATATATATATATATATATATATATATATATATATATATATATATATATATATATATATACTGAAACGCAAAAGAAACTTACCACTTGTTTGAAATGTAATAAAATTGTAACAGTTCAAAATAAAACAAACCAACAATTGCTAATTGAAACATTGGCATTTTTATTGATGACATGTCAAGTTTTTGACCAAGATACACCATCTCATCAATTTGTTCTACAGTACAGAACAGCACAGGGTGCAATGTCAGTCCCCTTTCAATAGCGTGTGTGGCCACCATTGTTTTGGATACAGGCAGTGCATCGTCGGCGTATACTGCCTACCAGTCTATGGATGGATTGCTGCTGGAATCTGTCTCACTCAGTCCTCAATGTCTGAAGCAGCTCTGCCCGTGTCCTGGCCCTGCCAACTACGCGTCTCCCAAGCTCATCCCACAGGTGCTCTATGGGATTCAGGTCAGGGGAGAGCGCAGGCCACTGCATGGTGTTGATGTTCTCGCCTTGGAGAAATGCAGTGGTAAAGCGAGCAGCATGGGGACGAGCGTTGTCATGCTGAAAGGTTCTCAGTTCTGGGTGGTCTAGCAGGAATGGCAGCAGATGAGGTCGCAGGATGTTATCCACATACCGCTGGGCGTTAAGATTCCCATCCACAACCACCAGTGGTGTCCTGTACCGGCCTGATATGGCGGCCCACACCATCACACTTGGGCCACCCCACCTGTTGGCTTGACGCACGCAACAATCAGCATATCGCTCGCCAGTTCTTCTCCAGACACGCTCACGCCCATTAGGACTGTCCACACAGAACCTTGACTCATCGCTGAAAGCGACCTCGTTCCACTGCGCCAAGGTCCACCGCTGATGCTGCTGGCACCATCTCTGTCGGTTGCGGCGATGGGCAGCCGTCATCACGGGGCCTCTGTATGGTCTTCTGGCAGTCAGACCATAGTCATGCAGTCGTCTTCGTGCAGTATCATTGGAGATCCGTGGGTTTGCACGCCCCGGAGTTTCTGCCGCAGTGCGGGATGCTGGACGGAATCGATCCCACAGGTGACTTCGGACCATCTGCCTGTCCTGCCTTGCAGTGGTGACTCTTGGCCTCCCTGATCGAGGTCTGTCATCTGCAGAGTTGTGGAGGGTGTCTCTGTCCACCAGGGCCGATATCGTCTGGTGTGAACAGCCAAGGCGACGTGCCACCTCACGGTTGCTCAGTCCGCCTTGCAGCATGCCCAGGGCACGCTGCCGTTGATCCCTTGACAATCGTGGCATGTTGATTGAAATGCCCATTTTGCACTGGCCTTTTTAAAGCCAATATCAAGACATCACGTGCAGCTCATTAAAATCATCCTGTACCCCTTGGCTAATGACTGACAGTCAAAACGGCTGTTCAACAGCTGTGCTATGAAGTGACCATTGAAGGTTCAAGTGACCATCCGTGACCGTTTTGTCTGACAGTGAGGACACTATTGTCCAACAAATAAGTTCACACATTTACTACACGCAGTGCTATTGTTGATATTTAAAGGTTTCAAAGGTGGTAAGTTTCTTTTGCGTTTCAGTATATACAGACTTGGCATTTAATATGGAATTTTTTTTTTTTCTTGACTTGGGTTTAATTTCTGAACTCGGTATATCATTCTGGTGAGTTTCTTTTAAGCTTCGGTGATTTCTTTGTTAAAAGAACCATGTCACTGATTGTCTGTCGCAGCAAGAAGTCAATAACAGGATTATATCACAGGTGGTGTGACAAAATGTACGGACAGGTACATTTGATGATTGGCTTCACAATCGGGTATATAAGGGTTGTTGCGTTCTGTATTAGTGGAAAACAACTGCTGCACGTCTACAAAAGTTATTGCCGCTTCCCATGGAGATGGTCCGTCAACTCGACAATGCTGTTTGTCATTTAGTGGTGGCTTTACGAAATTCCGGCATGAAACAGCGTGCTATTGCTTGGCAGTATGGCATCACTCAAGGTCAGGTGTCAAAGATCCTGAAACGAAATGCTCAGAGGGGTGTCCCTACTCCAATACCGAGCCCAGGACATCCCCGCAGAACCACAAGGAGGGATGATCGCCAGCTGCACCGATTAGTCGGCAATGGCCATACAAAGTCAGCTAATCGGCTTAGGGCTGAGTGGCAGCAGCTGACAAATGTGCCTGCATCCAGAAGGCTAGTCGACCAACGACTGGTTCAAGCAGGCTATCGTGCCAGGCGTCCCCTTATATAGCCTGTTTTGAATTACATGGTGGTGAGGTGTTTTCAATTATGTGGTGGTGAGGTGTTTTGAATTTGGTGGGGGGTGAGGGGTTTTAAATTACGTGGTGGCGAGGTGTTTTAAATTATGTGGTGGTGAGGTGTTTTAAATTACGTGAGGGTGATGTGTTTTAAATTACTTGGTGGTGAGGTGTTTTAAATTTCTTGGTGGTGAGGTGTTTTAAATTTCTTGGTGGTGAGGTGTTTGAAATTACTTGGTGGTGAGGTGTTTTAAATTATGTGGTGGTAAGGTGTTTTAAATTATGTGGAGGTGAGGTGTTTTAAATTATGTGTGGTGAGGTGTAATCGTTCCAAATTTCCAGTCTGCACCTACCCCTCTCCTATGTATGTGCCTGGGGGTTCTTTCTTTAAAAAAAAAAACATTCAACCTAAATTGCTTATAAAAATGTAATATCACAAACACAACAAATACATTTGGGCAAAATAATTGTTTGTATTATGATTGGTGTAAATCATGACAACACAGCAACTCAGGTACAGTCATTATCCTCGGCTAAAATAAGCCCGTTCCTCAGTAACGACGCGTGGTGAGGCAAGTGCAGCGAGCCGAGCCAAGCTAGTGTATATATATATAAATATATATATATATATATATATATATATATATATATATATATATATTGTTGCAGATCTCCTGGTCGGCCTTTCCCCTTACCAAGGGGGGGTTAATCCCCTTGTCCTTGACTAGCCGACGGGATCCGGTGCTATGACGTCACTTCCGTTCAGCGTTGGGTAGGGTCATAGGAATAATCACTAATACCTAATTACCAACGCCTCCCAGGAAGCAAGGAAATAAACCCCGCCCGAAACACGGTTATAGGTGGAAACGCTGAGCGATAGGGAACCGTGACCCGGGCCGTTAACAAGGACTAAACCCGATCTTAGCGGTTCCGAATCGTGCCACGCTTACCCAATGGAGGAAAACACTGATACGGTCGAATTAGGAAAGACAGGAAGAACAGATTGGTTTATTTACAATTTGTACAGGAAGGAGAAGAAGAACACACAGTGCAGCTTAATACAGTCTTAACTTATCCCAGGACATGGGCCCGTTTCACACTCAGACACTCACACGGGGATTGCAGATGGCCAGGGTGATGGTCCAGGGATGATGGCATCCAGGCAGTTCACTCCGGTCCCCGACTTGTATCGTGAAGGAGATGGTCAGGGCGGCAGAAGCTCCCCGCGGGTCGTTGACGCGGAGAGGAGAATTACGGGATTAAATGCGGGGCGAAAGGTAGGCTGGCTGGGCGGTTACTGGCGACCACGGTCGCGTACATATTAGATGAACCGGGCTATATGCGCTCCCAATACAGGCTCAATAAGCGCTCCCCAATGCAAGTTCAATGGCATACGTCCTCATACAAAGCGCGTATCCACTGCAGTCCTCTTCCAATGAATCCTTTATCATGCGTGCTCTCCCAACAGGTTCTTTCGCACAAGTCCTGTACAATCAGACGTCTCCGCGCAGTCCTCCAGGTCAGTCCTCCTTTCAACAGTCCTCTGGTGGGATTTGTGCATGCGCTTATATAGCCTTTTCAGCGAACCTTCCAGCACTTGCTGGATGCGCCCTTACCACGCCCTCTTAAGCCATGCCCACCGAGCCCTGGTTGGTCGTTGCCCTTACCGTCACCGCCTTCTGACGTGCTGCTTGATGCGGCCACACCTCTTCCTCGTGCTCCTCCCCCTTTCCAGGCCTACCTCGTGGCATTTGGCTGGTTTCGAGTGAAAACCTAAGGGCAGCGAACACTGCTGGTAAACGAAGTGGATTGGAGGGTGGCCGCAAAATGAACGGGACCTAAGCTTATTTCTTCTACACAACGCAGGTATCACCAGTGTAAATGGCCTTATCCTCACACATACTATGACATAACTAATGTTCTAAGGTGGCCTATGTGTTGCTTGTGGACTAACTATGGGGGCAAACCTTTAACCTTTAATGATGTTATATTTACACTCTCAGAACCGCAACAAGATATATATATTGTTGCGGAGATGAGGACTGTATATTTTTTGATTGTGTGCTGTATTATTATTATTATTGTTTATTCTGCGCCCCCCTACCTCCGGAGCTGTGTAAAGGTGAAAGGGCATCCCATAATTAGTCCACAAGCATACACGTCAGCCAAGTAATAGAATACCCCTGTTGATAGTTATCTCTTATTCTGTGTTTTAGGGTAAGGCTGTGTCTCCCATTAATTGAAGTACTCCATTGCACCAGTGAAAGAGAATAGATCCCCTTTCATTCCCATCCCCAAAATCCCCATTTCCTATCACATCCCCTTTCGTCATTGCTGAGCCCTCGATTCTCAATTACCTCCCCTCCAATAACCGCCATTGACCACGAGGCTCGAGTCGGGGAAGAAAGGCGTGTCTCCACCTCGTCATAGAGGGGAAGAGGGGCGTGCCCGCCCGTCGTCATCCAGGGCGGAGCCCGAGGGTCGCGCGACCAACCAGGGCCGAGGTGAGCACCCCGATGGGCGTGTCCAAAACGCCGGCGGCTGCTAAACGCGCCGGTTGAGCTGCAGGACCCCCTTGGACCTTTCCTCTCCCTCCAGCCATCCACCTCCTGCCTTTCCACCCTTCTTGTGTACGTGAGTTTGTTTTGTTTGTTCTGTCCCTGGGTATTTAATTAAGTCTGTAGGTAAGCTAAAATTTGCACTGTGTCACCTGCGTCTTATGTGTTGTAAATAAACCTTGATTGCTCCTTTTTGCTTGTGTAAATAATAAATCCAATTACTCTTCTGTCCGTCTATTCGTTTTATTCCTTTTCCTCTTTGCATTCGTCGTTTTAGTCTTTTCCCCTCATTGAGCAGCTGCGGTGCGATCCGGCCAAAGTCCTGGGTGAATCGGGTGAGTCAGGGATCCTGTAACGGTCGCGGCAATACCACCGCTCGGTAAATAACATCTTAATCCGCGATCAGTAACAATTGGTGTCTGGGAGTGAGATTCGGGGCCCGAACCAAATTTTTAAAACATCTAGAAAAAAATTTGGTCAAAATTTGGAGCGGCCGAAATTTGTTTTGTTTTACAAAACCCGAATTTTGAAATCGCGCCATGGCTGGTCAAGGCGACGGGATGCCGGTGGGAGAGATAGACGGGGTAGAATCGACCCAGGACCTCGGGGAAATGTATGTGGATGAAAATGAGGAGGCGGTTGAGGGAGTATCAGGCGCGCAAAATGGCGTCCTCGCGCACGTGGGTGTAGCGGCACCAAATTTTGCCACGCCCGTGACCGTAGCAGCACCGCCGATGGATTGGGGCCTTTTTATGATCCAAATGAAGGCCCTTATGGATGCTCAGAGTGAGCAAATTAAGGCTCAGGGTGAGCAAATGGGGGTAATGGGGAACCGGATGGATGCTCAGGGTGAGCGATTGGAGGGCCAAATGGGGGTAATGAGGGATGAAGCGAGGGGTACCGGTGAGGGATTAGACAAGAAATTTGAGGGGTTAGACAATGGGATAAAAGAGGTGAAAAATGGGTTAATGGGGTTAGAAAATAGGATGGAAGGCAAATTGCGGGAGATAGGGGAGCAATCCGCCCGAGAAATTAAACAAATGGGAGAGCAGATAGAGGATAGAGGATAGGAGGTAAAAATCGGGGTAGAAACCAAACTGGATGCTCAGAGGGATGAATTGGGACAGATGAGGGCGGCATCTACAAAAGAAGGGGAGGAGATGAAGGAGGAGGTTTCGGGGCTACGCGAGGAGGTAAAGCGAGGTGAGAAGCGTATGGAGAAAGAGGTGAGGAATAATACGGCTAGGTTACAGGGGGGCATAGAGGGTCTGACGAAGGGAGTAGAGCAGCTGACAGTCGGACAAAGGGAACTAGCGGACCAAGTGGAAAAGAACACTGCAATAATCGGGGGGTTAAAAGCGACACAAAAGGACATAAAAAATGAATTAATAGCGACACAGAAGGAATGTCAGATGGTACATGAGGGGTTGACGAAGAAGTTGGAAGAGGTGACAGAAGTAATAGAGACGAAGGACCGAGAGGTGAGGACGCACATAGAAACGGTTAAAGTGGCGTTAGAGGAAGAGATAGAGGGGGCGCACCGGGAGATGAAGGAGGTAAAGGAAAAATTAGAGGAGGTGGAAGAGGGGGTGAGTGAAATTAAGAAGAGACGGAGGGAAACTAAGAGGGAGATAAAGGAGGAAGTCATGGAATATGTACAAGGTCTGTGTTCAAATCATGATGAGGTGCTCACTAACCAAATAAAAAGTTTGCAGGTGGCAGAGGAGGTGCGACGACGAGGTACGGAGGTGAGTGGCAATGTATATGATGTGAGGGGAGATTCAGTCGGCTTGGGGGGTGGTGTAGACCCGGGTGTTCGTGAGGGACCAATGGTAAGATGTATGACTGGTCCGGAGTGGATGGACAGGGGAGGTGTGCAAGGAGGTGTGGCTATGGGGAGTAAGGGGGGTGCTGGTGAGCAAGGATGTGGGGGTATGGCGTGGGTAGCGGGTTGCGGAGTGGCGACCCAGGCATCGATACCAGGAGGGGTAGTGTTTGGAGGGACGGGGGACGCGCGGGAGCCCCCCGGGAATAGCGTACTGTGGGAGCCCGAACGGGTTGGTCCCGCGTTGATCCCGCAAGGAGTGACGCGCGGGGTCCGACCTTCGGGCGCCCACAAGGTCCCACTCGCGCCGTATGACGGCAAGAGTGATTTGAGGGCGTACCTGGCGCAGTTTGAGTACGTGTGTAAAGGCAACGGTTGGAATCCGGACGAAGGTGGAGTACACCTGGTGGGGGCACTGCGCGGTGCGGCGGCGGAGGTGCTGACGGCTTTACCACCGGGTGCTCTCACCCTGTCAGCTCTCCGTGCGGCATTAATTAATCGGTTCGGCATTGAACAGCAAAGCGAGCTTGTTAAAGCCCAACCTGCGCAGCGAAAACGCAAGCCCCAGGAGACCATCGGGGAACTTGCTCACGATATTCGCCGCGCGGTCGGGATTGCACACGCGGACATGGCAGCGAGTTCCCAGGAAAGCCTGGCGCTGGATCACTTTATTCAGGCCCTTCCGGATCTGGAGCTCCGGCAACAGCTCGCCATGTGGCGCCCGCAAACCATGAGTCAGGCGGCCGACGCTGCAGCCCGTTGGGAAGCAGCGAGGCCCCTGGCCCGGAGAGGGGAGCGCCACGCAGTGGCGGTGCGTCAGATGGGGCCCGTGATGGGGGCCCTGACCTGGAGAGCATGGTCCGGAGGTTAGTGGATCGGCGCCTGGCGGGACCTGGACCATGGCAGGCGGCCCCAGCGGTGGCACCCGGTAGTCCCCGACAGAGTACCCCAATTCGGACATACAGGGGGGGGAATTTGGAATACCGGAGGCAAGCACCTTACCAGGTGAGGTGCTATAATTGTGCTCGGATGGGTCACCGTGCATGGGAGTGTCGAGCTCCGCGCCGGGACGTTTCCCGCCAACCGATGCCCTCAACTCCGCCCCGTATAGATCGGCCTAGCCGACCTCAGACACCCCCCCGCCAGGGCCCGGGAAACTAGAACGTGCCGGGCATGCAGGGCGGTGTTCGGCAGTAGGGGATGGGGAGAAGCCCTCGTTGACGCGACAGGTCATTCATTGTGGCCGAATTGGGACGGGTAGTTTGACAATTCGGTGCAAAATTGCCGGCGTGGGGGTAGACGCCGTGGTGGACACGGGAGCCAGCGCCACGATCATCAGCCCCGTGGTCCTTAATTCGAGTGCAGACGGCTGGGGTAAAATCCAGCGTCTGGAAAATCATAGTTTGCAGTTGGCTACCGGGGCAACGGCTCCGATCATAGGGCGTGGTTTTGTGACCCTCAAGTTGGGATCGGTTATCGGTAAAGCAAGAGATAGAGGTTTGGGTGGCGGAGGTGTGCGACCCATGCTTAATAGGGTTGGATTTGTTGACTGCCAGCGGTTGTAAAATCGACTTGAGTCGGGGGATCCTGCGATGGGGAGTGGAGGAGCTACCATTGGAGGGGGTGAGCACGGCCGAGAGGGTGGAGCTGGAGGCTCCTGAGGCCGTGACCATCCCTCCAGGGGCCGGGGCCATCGTGCCGGCCCGATGGTCAGCTCGCCCGACATGGCAGGAATCCTGCGGCCTGGTCGAACCGGTGGCAGCGCTATCCATACCTGGTTTAATCGTGGGCCGTACCCTTGTAAAAACGGACGGGCCGGTGGTGGCCGTCCGAGTAATTAATATTAGCACAGAACCACGCACTATAGTGAGGGGCACGAAGGTAGCTGGCTGCACCCCAGTTAGAGAAGTCGCGTCAGTGAGGGGCGAGAACGTCCAGCCGAGCCGGCCCCAGGGGGAGCCTTCAATAAGTTCTAGGAATTGGCCCGATCCCATTTGCGAGATGGTAAATCGTAGTAGTGTAGATTTGGGAGGTACCCAGAGGGAGGCCTTACACAAACTGGTTGGGTCCCATTTGGACCTCTGCTCCTTGTCCACCGAGGATATTGGACGTACGGGCCTGGTGAAACATCAGATCCACACCAGTGAGGCCCGGCCTATTCGTCAGGCCACCCGACGGCTCCCTTGGAGCAAGAGGGCGGAAGCTGACGAGCAGGTTGAAAAAATGCTCGACGCAGGTGTGATCGAGCCCTCGGGAAGTCCTTGGATGTCACCTGTTGTGCTGGTCAAAAAGAAGGATGGGACCACGCGGTTCTGCGTGGACTATCGCCAGCTAAACAACGTGACACTCAAGGACTCATATCCCCTGCCAAGAATTGATGACACCCTCGATGCCGTTGCGGGCTCAAATTGGTTCTCGACTTTGGACCTCAAGAGTGGGTATTGGCAGGTGGAGATGGATAGGGCAGGGAAGGAGAAAACGGCATTTTCCACAGGTAAGGGACTGTATCAGTTTACTGTGATGCCGTTTGGTTTGTGTAACGCCCCCGCCACCTTTGAAAGATTGATGGAACATGTACTAGGCGGGGCATGCCATGGCAATCATGCCTGGTGTACCTGGATGACGTCCTAGTACATGCCAAAACGTTCCCCCAGGCAGTAGCTAATTTGGACCAGGTGTTCGGGTGCCTCAGACAGGCAGGGTTGAAACTGAACCCGAGTAAGTGCACTTTGTTTGCAAGAGAGGTGGCCTATCTAGGTCACGTGATCGGCCGCGAGGGGGTAAAAACGGACCCAGACAAAATTAAAGCGGTAGAGGAGTGGCCCGCACCACGTACCATCAAGGAGGTGCGGGGATTTTTGGGACTCTGCTCCTACTACCGGCGCTTTGTGGCGAAATTTGCGGAGTTGGCCCGTCCCCTCCACCGGCTTACGGAGAAGGGGACGCGATTTAATTGGACACGGGAGTGCCACGAGGCCTTCCAAAAATTGAAGGGATGTCTAACATCCGCACCCCTTCTAGCTTACCCCACTAGTAACGGGGCATTTACCCTGGACACGGATGCGAGCCAGGAAGGATTGGGCGCAGTTTTGTCTCAGACACAGGAGGGCGTGGAGAGAGTGATTGGTTACTATAGTCGGGCCTTAAGTAGGCCCGAGCGAAATTATTGCGTCACTCGCAAAGAGTTATTGGCTATGCTGGCTGCCATGAACCATTTCCACCCGTACCTGTACGGGCGGAAATTTTTGGTTAGAACTGACCATTCCTCCTTGCAATGGCTCCTTCGGTTCAAGGAACCGGAGGGCCAAATTGCAAGGTGGTTGGAAAAGTTGCAGCAGTACGATTTTGATGTGGCCCATAGGGCCGGGAAGGCCCATGGTAATGCGGACGCACTCTCTCGGCGTCCTTGTCTGGGGGAAAACTGTAAATTTTGTGCGAGACACGAGGAGAGGGAGCAATTGGGCGATTCTGCCCCGATTCTCGTCGTCCGGGCAACCCGGGTGAGAGGGCCAATTTTGCCACTAACCGCGGACGAGGAATTTGGAGATTTGGCATGGAGCACGGCCCAGCAGGAGGATCCTGTCCTGGGCCGGTGTTCAATTGGGTCAAATTGGGGCAAAGACCAAAGGGGGAAGAGGTCACCCCCCTCGGGGCGCAAACAAAGGCGTATTGGGCTCAGTGGCAGACCCTGGAATTGAAAGGCAACATCTTGTATCGCAAGTGGGTGGAGGTTCCCTCTGATAGAACTTCCTGGCTGGTGATAGTCCCTGACAAATTCAAGAACGTCATATTGCAACAGGTGCATGGTACCCGCTCCGGCGGCCATTTGGGCAGGACAAAGACAATATCTCGGGTCCGCCGGAGGTTCTATTGGGTGAATATGGGGCGCGACATACAGGACTTGTGTCGGAGATGCGACGCCTGTTCTGCCAAAAAGGGACCAGCACGGAGGATGAGGGCCCCCCTTCAATTACATCAGGTGGGGGCCCCCCTTGAGCGGGTGGCTATGGATATTCTAGGACCGCTGCCCCGCACCCGCCAAGGTAATAAGTATATCCTCGTTGTAATGGACTATTTCACCAAGTGGCCGGAGGCCTATGCCCTCCCCAACCAAGAAGCAGGGGTGGTAGCCCAGGCCTTCGTAGAAGGATTTGTATGTCGGCACGGGATTCCACAGGAGCTGCACACCGATCAGGGTCGAAATTTTGAAAGTCAATTGCTAAAAGATGTGTGCAGACTCCTGTCAATTCGGAAAACCAGGACCATGCCCTTGCGGCCACAATCTGACGGGATGGTGGAAAGGTTCAATCGAACATTGATCCAACAACTGGCATTGTTCACCACCACCCATCAGGATGACTGGGACGAACATCTCCCGTACCTGTTGATGGCCTACCGAACTAGCCAGCACGGGGCCACCGCATGCAGTCCAGCATTGCTTATGTATGGGCGGGAGTTACGGGCTCCCGCCGACTTGCTATGCGGTCCCGTGCCAGACACCACGGACACACCGCCGAGGGAGGGTTACGCACGTCACCTGGAGGAAGGCATGGAGCGGGTCCATGCCTTCGCCCGCCGCCAGCTCCATCTGGCGGGGGCCAAGATGAAGCGCAGGTACGACGACCGGAGCCAGGGGAGTCAATACGCTCCGGGGATGAAGATTTGGTTCTTTAATCCCCGGAGGCGGAAGGGAAGGTGCCCAAAACTCACCTCCCCCTGGCAAGGCCCAGGAGTCGTCCTGTCGCAAATCTGTGACGTGGTCATTAAGATCAAAATGGGGCCACGGACCCCCCCTCGGATCGTCCATGCCGACCGGATGAGACCTTATGCCGGCGAGCAGGCGCCCTCATGGATCGCCTCGGCTCTAGATGCCGAGGCAGGACCCAGTACCTCTTGCGACGGGGGCTCGTAGCGTCAGAGGACTGGGGGGATGGTAGTGAGAGATGCCCCGCTGTGGTGGGATGGCAACGCTGTCATCCCTCACAGAAGGTGGGGGCAAATGCGCAATAGTTTATGGGGTGGCTATGACAACCGAGCCAGGGAGGGCTTGGTTATATAGATAGGGATCTAGCGAAGATGACATTAGCTGACGTTAAGGTTAGTTAGTGACAAGGATACCTGTAGTGGGGACGCAGGTAGTTTAGTGTGGATGATAATGACGAGGGAGCGCAATAGTTTAAAGGGACGACTGGGAAGCGCAAGTTTCAGAGGGGAGTAGTTAGCTGAGATGATGCCGTGTGTTTGAGGATTGAACAGGTGTGATTGCACAGGTGTGCAACTGAACAGGTGTGTGGAGCAGTGTATGAGGGAGTAGTGGTGATTGTGTGTTGTGTTGACCAACTGGTCCAGGAAGAGGAGGAGGGTGCAGGTGGCACCAGGTAGGATTGCACAGGTGTGCAACGACAGGTGAATGAAGGACAGGTGTATGGAATAAATGGTAGTGTGGAATATCTGGAGTATTGGAATGGATGGTCGTGGAGTGAGTATGGTGGAAATTGTGGAGTGGAGTGGATGGTGCGAAGGTGTGAATGGGGGAAGAGTGGACCCCCATCACGGATACCCGGGGCGGGTAGTGTAAGTGTTAGGTAGAGGGTACAGGTAAATTGTGGTTGGATATTGGCATCTGTGGTGCGGGTGAAAGAATGGTCTTTGGATGGGTGCATTAGTGTTGTGGAAATGGCTGGGTGTGTAGCCTGTTAGTGTGTGTAGTTGGTTGGGCACTCCACCACTGTGAGGATGTCGGCCAGGTGAGGCCGCAGGTGGGCTCTGGGAGCCGGTAGTAGTTGTTGTGGATGGGGCCCGAGGATCCGGAGGACGGACCCGGGTAGCCCAGTGCCAGAGGGCACCATGGGGTGACAGAGCCAGGAGGGGCTGTCCCCAGTTAGTTAGGTTAGGGAGAGGAGCTAGGTAAGCTCGGG
>NC_136261.1:81566098-81683598 GCF_964187855.1 Myxine glutinosa | reverse complement strand
GCACGCTATGAAGGCCAGCCCGAAGAGAGGGAAAATGGCGGACCTCAGTCTTTTGTTCCCCGGTCTCGAACGTCATCTGATGACGTCTGCACGCTCCAATGAAATAGTCCATCGCAGCAGCCCATCGACCTGACCAATCATCACCTCTCGGGGTGGGGCCCCATTGCCCTTCTTGCTTGGTGTTGCGATGACTCGGCTGGTGGCGTCAGTGGTACTTGAATGTCCTGGGTCCGGTTACTTTATTTAGTGCTGTTAATTTAGGTGTGGAGTGCATAGCTGGTGTGTTGTGTGTGATAAGGAACAAATGAAAAACCACAGAGGCGATTTACATGCAGGGAATTATTCTTATACCCTAACGAATTAGCATAGCTCCACTCCTCACATGGAGACAATTACACAACATTACCGGACACACGGAGCTGACTTAAGTTACAGGTTTCTTCTTCTTCACGACAGTCGGAGCACACTACCCCTCAACGAAAGAAAGGCAACCGTTAAAAATTTGGATTCCAAATGCTGAGTGCAATTTGCACCAAATGCGGAGACCAACCAGGTCTTAAAAGTATATACCTCAGGTGTGTGTTTGTGTGTGTGTGTGTGTGTGTGTGTGTTTGTGTGTGTGTGTGTGTGTGTGTGTGTGTGTGTGTGTGTGTGTGTGTGTGTGTGTGTGTGTGTGTGTGTATGTGATTAAACATAATTGTCATTATTTTCCCCTAAGGCCATTATCTTCCCAATGTTAACCTTGGTATTCAACAGCTTTTGCCAGACAAAAGAAATGCTTTTTTTCTCCATAATGCTCTAAATTAATTCATCCACCTAAAGTATGCAAAGGTTAACGATGTTTCGAGACTTCTTCAAAAAAATTCATTTTGAAAAGCCTTTGAAAACGTTTCTTTGTAAGAGTAACCTCCAATGTATCAGTTTGAAGTCGTCCGTGGAAATCCAAGTAGGAATGGAAGTTTGATAGTCAGGTAAGAGGGATGCATGCACATACTATGGAGAAATAAACCCCTTAATGGGAATCAAGGTGCAGTCACATGATTCGTTTCACTCAGAAGATCTTTCATAAGAAATGTCAAATTCCAGGAGATATGCTCGGAGCTTCATCGGTTTCAACGCACAAAATTATCATGGAATGGAACACAAGGCAAATCCACAACTTTTTAATTCCAGACTTGTTTGGAGGTCATAGTCATGTAAAGACGCTGTCCGCAATCCCTCTGCTCTTCTGCGATGAATATTGAAGACCTTAATGGAGTGGAGGTCTGTGAACACAACTGTTATTTTGACTCAAAAAATACCTCCACTGCTCCTCAATGCTCAGGATTCCCTTAACAATCCCCCCAGTGCCTGATCCACGGCAGAACGCAAACGGAGTAGCCTGCCGTGGCTTTAAGCTAATCAGGTGATCTGTCTTGCTAATTAGAGGGCAAGAGCGCCTGAACACCTTCCCTGAGCTCATGCCATTAGAGCTTTGACTTCGTATGCGCTGCCAATGTCCTCTCGCCTCGGTCTCTCGGCCAAGGACGCTCTTCATCTTCATTACACGGCATAAGCAGCCAGCCCGGCTGTACGGGGGTATTTTTTGCCTTCTCCGCACAGCTCCATATGAAGCTCATGCCTACGAGTCGTAAAAAAATTCAAAACAAATAAATAACTACTGGACTCTACCCCCAGGCACCACCATGCCCGACTCACATCCACACGCAAATGCGATCTGAACGTTCTCTCCAAGATATGTGGCTAGTTTAATGTGAGCAGTTAATGCGACCTCGTTTATTTTTTTTTAACACTATGCACCAACCTATTACAATGTAGGAAGGGGAACTACAGTCAGATAATTCATTCTTTGCATTCTTTGTCTTTGCAGAGTTCTATGCTCTTTTTCCACAAATCTTCACTTTCTCTCTTGAACATTTCCAATCTACACTCCTTCTTCGGGCTAAAAGGACAACTTGGGCCTTCGATGAATGTGCACTCGCCTTATGGCCTGGGTTTGAATCTTGCCCGAACTATATAAACTGTTATCCTGGTGTTTTGCATGTAGGGCGAGATCTGCCAGCATTAGTGTCGTTAAAAATCCCATGGTGTTTTTCGCAAAGGGTCGGCGAGTTATCGCCGGCACCCTGAACAAATTGGAAATTCCAGCCAGCATCGGGTGAACCTCAGACCTGTCCAGCAGATTCGTGAAACACTTGAGTCGAAGTCCTTTTGCAACCGACCCCACAAGAAGGTGGAAATAATTGGGGTAGAGGTAGTAGTAGTAGTAGTAGTAGTAGTAGTAGTAGTAGTAGTAGTAGTAGTAGTAGTAGTAGTAGTAGTAGTAGTAGTAGTAGTGGTAGATGTAGATGTTTCATGATTCAGAGTCCTTCCTTGCAGGTTTTTCAGGTTACAAATAATATTATATTCGAAATAATTATTCCATTATTTATGAATTTTTTTGGTTTTCTTATTGTCGCTCACCTGCACGACAGAAACGTTTATACTCTGCCCCACCGACAAGGTCGCAGAAGGGGGGGGGGGGGCATTAAAATGAGCTCCGTCTGACCGACCGATCACCTGCCCATGTACTTTTATGTACGCAATATTTGAAAAACCGTTCAACATCTAGCTTTCATTTTGCAGATTATTATGGGTTTCCTCATGGCATTATCTCAACCTGATTAGATCACGGCTGTGATTGGCTGAATTATGTTGCCATGGCAACCATCTCTGCAACTTTGCTTGTGTCAAAAAATGTCAAAAACCGTTGAAAATTTCGCCGTCATTTTGCAGATATCTAATCCTTTTGCCATGATCTCAACCTGATTACATCACGGCTGTGATTGGTTCAATTATGTTGCCATGGAAACCATCTTGTTGTCTTGACTTGTGAACACGATATGTCTAAAACCGTTCAACATTTATCTTTCAAATTGCAGATATATCTACAGACACGTGAAAAAGTAAGTACACCCCATGTAAAGTTTAGACCTTTTCAACATATTTCAACATACAGCTATTTGATCTTCATTTCAACAATATTGATAGATAACGGTGATATAATATAACAAATATCATGAAACATTTACATTTTGTAGTCCATTGTATAATTTAAATAAACATAAATGCAAATTTCGCATGTGGAAAAAGTAGGTACACCTTTGGCTCTACTGGTGGTATTGCCCCCTTTGGCAGAAACAACCTCAAGTAGGCGTTTCTTATAACTGTCTACCAGTCTCTGACATCCACTGGGAGAAATTTTTGCCCACTCCTCCATGCAGAATTCTTTCAGCTGTGCGATGTTTGAGGGGTTTCCAAACAAATTCCAAATTCCAAGTTTCCAAACAAATTCCAAACAAATTCCAAACAAATTGGAAATTCCAGCCAGCATCGGGTGAACCTCAGACCTGTCCAGCAGATTCGTGAAACACTTGAGTCGAAGTCCTTTTGCAACCGACCCCACAAGAAGGTGGGAATAATTGGGGTAGAGGTAGTAGTAGTAGTAGTAGTAGTAGTAGTAGTAGTAGTAGTAGTAGTAGTAGTAGTAGTAGTGGTAGATGTAGATGTTTCATGATTCAGAGTCCTTCCTTGCAGGTTTTTCAGGTTACAAATAATATTATATTCGAAATAATTATTCCATTATTTATGAATTTTTTTGGTTTTCTTATTGTCGCTCACCTGCACGACAGAAACGTTTATCCTCTGCCCCTCCGACAAGGTCGCAGAAGGGGGGGGGGGGGCATTAAAATGAGCTCCGTCTGACCGACCGATCACCTGCCCATGTACTTTTATGTACGCAATATTTGAAAAACCGTTCAACATCTAGCTTTCATTTTGCAGATTATTATGGGTTTCCTCATGGCATTATCTCAACCTGATTAGATCACGGCTGTGATTGGCTGAATTATGTTGCCATGGCAACCATCTCTGCAACTTTGCTTGTGTCAAAAAATGTCAAAAACCGTTGAAAATTTCGCCGTCATTTTGCAGATATCTAATCCTTTTGCCATGATCTCAACTTGATTACATCACGGCTGTGATTGGTTCAATTATGTTGCCATGGAAACCATCTTGTTGTCTTGACTTGTGAACACGATATGTCTAAAACCGTTCAACATTTAGCTTTCAAATTGCAGATATATCTACAGACACGTGAAAAAGTAAGTACACCCCATGTAAAGTTTAGACCTTTTCAACATATTTCAACATACAGCTATTTGATCTTCATTTCAACAATATTGATAGATAAAGGTGATATAATATAACAAATATCATGAAACATTTACATTTTGTAGTCCATTGTATAATTTAAATAAACATAAATGCAAATTTCGCAGGTGGAAAAAGTAGGTACACCTTTGGCTCTACTGGTGATATTGCCCCCTTTGGCAGAAACAACCTCAAGTAGGCGTTTCTTATAACTGTCTACCAGTCTCTGACATCGACTGGGAGAAATTTTTGCCCACTCCTCCATGCAGAATTCTTTCAGCTGTGCGATGTTTGAGGGGTTTCTTGCATGCACAGCTCGTTTCAAATCCCCCCACAACATCTCGATGGGATTTAGATCTGGGCTTTGACTTGGCCATTCCAGAACCCTCCATTTCTTTCTTTTCAGCCATTCCTTGGTGGATTTACTGGTATGTTTAGGGTCATTGTCATGTTGCAAGGTCCACCTTCGGTTGAGCTTCAACTTTCCGACAGATGGCCTCACATTATCCTCAAGCACCCTCTGGTACAATGAAGAATTCATAGTGGATTCTATGATGGTGAGCTGCCCAGGCCCTGATGCAGCATAGCTGCCCCAAACCATAATATTTCCACCACCATGCTTTACAGTTGGTAGCAGGATCTTGTGGTCAAATGCTGTCTTTGGTTTTCGCCAAATATGTCTTCTGGTACTGTGGCCAAATAGCTCTACCTTTGACTCATCTGTCCAGAACACATTGTTCCAGAAGTGCTGGTCTTTGCCTAGGTGTTCATTGGCAAACTTTAGTATTGCCCTGATGTTCTTTCTGGACAGCAAAGGTTTCCTCCTGGCACACCTCCCATGTAGATCAAATTTGTGCAGCCTCTTTCTAATGGTAGGCTCGTGCACTTTGACATCAACAGTGGCAAGAGCTACCTGTAGGTCCCGTGACGCCATTCTGGGGTTCTTAGAGACTTCTTTCAGCATCTTGCGGTCTGCTCTTAGGCTGAACTTGCTGGGGCGGCCTGGCCTGAACAAGTTGGCAGTTGTTTGGAATCTTCTCCACTTGTAGATGATCTTCCGGACAGTCGAATGATTGATTTCAAATTGTTTGGAGATCTTTTTAAATCCCTTCCCTGACTCGTAGGCATCTATAACCTTCTTTCTGTGAGCTCTTTTGATCTAGGCATGGTGACACCGCACACTTCAACAACAAAGAGTAAACCAAACTAAATGTCTGAGGTTTAAATAAGACAGGTTCCTCCAAGATCCTCTCTAACGATGTTCCAATCATTTGTACCTGAGCTGGTGCACCTGATTCTAATTTTAGGTATTTTAAGTAGTGATAAATGTAGGGGTGTACTTACTTTTTCCACATGCAAAATTTGCATTTATGTTTATTTAAATTATACCATGGACTACAAAATGTAAATGTTTCATGATATTTGTTATATTATATCACCTTTATCTTTCAATATTGTTGAAATGAAGATCAAATAGCTGTATGTTGAAATACGTTGAAAGAGTCAAAACTTTACATGGGGTGTACCTACTTTTTCACTTGACTGTATGTGGCAGCTCCTTGTTTTTTTTTTGGGGGGGGGGGGAGGCTAGAGTTTCAGCTCCTTGTTTTTTGGGGGGCTAGAGTTTCCGCTCCTTGTTTTGGGGGGGCTAGAGTTTCAGCTCCTTGATTTTGGGGGGGCTAGAGTTTCAGCTCCTTGTTTTGGGGGGGGCTAGAGTTTCAGCTCCTTGTTTTGGGGGGGCTAGAGTTTCAGCTCCTTGTTTTGGGGGGGGCTAGAGTTTCCGCTCCTTGCTTTGGGGGGGGCTAGAGTTTCCGCTCCTTGTTTTTGGGGGGACTAGAGTTTCAGCTCCTTATTTTTGGGGGAGCTAGAGTTTCAGCTCCTTGTTTTGGTGGGGGGGTAGAGTTTCAGCTCCTTGTTTTGGGGGGGGCTTGAGTTTCAGCTCCTTGTTTGGGGGGCTAGAGTTTCAGCTCCTTGTTTTGGGGGGCTAGAGTTTCAGCTCCTTGTTTTGGGAGGGCTACAGTCTCAGCTCCTTGTTTTGGGGGTGTGGGGGGCCAGAGTGGCAGCTCCTTGTTTTGGGGGTGGGCTAGAGTGTCGACTCCTTGTTTATGTGCAAACTGCCCTCCATAGACCTATTGCTGTTGACACAAAGTGATAAACCCTGGTTTTAGGAAATTTATCAATCAACTTCATTACATTTCGATAAGGACTCCACATCGTCTGCTTTTTATCCCCTCACATATTTATCCTTGCATTTTGAATATTTAATACATATCTCTCACAGATTTAATGCAATTTTCCTGTAACCTGTGGTTATTTAAGACCACCATGTCTTATAAAAATAGACCACGAAGTCTTATAAAGACAGACCACCAAGTTGACATTTTCCTGGGCCACCGAACACCAAGCAGACAACGTACAACGCAAAGCACAGAATTGAAGCAAGGATCAGAGCAGCCTGAATATCCTTGGCATTTGGTAGACATTCAGTCGTCATTGCAAAGCATGAGAGCTGCCAATGACATCTTGGTTAGACTCCAAACTGTACTCGATACCTCGTTGATTTCCGCAGGGGCACACAAGCTGTGTTTTCCTATCAAGGGCAACTTTTCCGTTACACTGCTGTTCGAAGTTGGCAACCCGCAAAACAATATTCTGGCACCAATCTCTTTATAGTCTCTATCAGCTTTGTTTTGGGACCAATCCTGTTTATAGCTTTTCTGACTCGTAGGAAAATCTCTTCGATCATGTTGCTGATGAATCCCCTATTATTAAAGCAACGCCAAGTCTCAGCAATCAGAAAACTTCATCAAAGTTTGGCTGTAACAACATGTAGTGAGACGCGTTCAGCACGACTTGCCCAGGAACGCGTTGCATTATTAACTGTTTTTTTATGAGTTCTTCACAAAAACTTCAATGTTTTCCCATGGTTCATCCTTCAAAGTGCATAAATATTCTGATATTTTCAATTTCAAATGACTATATATAGGTATGGCGAGTCTCAAATTTCAAATTGCTTGTACCTATTGCTGCGTTTGAGCCTTGGGAAGCAACTGTTGAAATATATCTGTCTGAGTTCTTCTCGACATTTTCGATTTATATTCCTTTCTCTATCACATCTCTTCTTCAGTCTTTCACACATCTTTCTACTTTGTCACATGTTGTGAGTGGGTTTCCTGGGGGGGAGAGGGAGGGTTTGTGATGGGGGAGGTCGCGAGCTGTCTACGCTAAGTAGTTACACAAGTCCTAGAGATGTTCTGATGTGAACTTGCATTTTCAATCTTAGTAGTGATCAAAACGAAATCAGAAACAAACTGATCCGTGTCGAGCATGGGCTACGATGTTCGCTGCGTAGGACTAGTCTCAAAATTGACATGTTTGGTGCAAAAAGGAAATACAAATGGTGCAGATTCCAGTCTTTTTTGTTACTCCTTTAGTCAGGGTTAACACTATTGGGCTCAGCACAGTTTTTGTCACCTGGGTTAACCCACTCACCCCCAAACCTGAATAAACCCAGTATTTTCCCAGTAAAGTGTTTGTTTGTTTTTCAAACCCCCCATTCCTGTCTTTTCTATTTTTTTTCAACCCTTGTACGGGATAAGGGGAGGTCGCGGCAACCAAATACCAGGATGGTGGGTCTTCTGACAAATCAAGCGAGGAACTCTGGTCTAGGGTGAAGTGAATTCTAACAAAAATTTTTTTTTAAGACTCACTTGACTGCACCTGGATTGGTAGTGGAGGGTAGCTGAGTAGCGACTGAAACCCAAATCCTATCCAGGTTCCTCCTGATCACTCCATCTTTGCTCTTCGCTTCTTTGGGTTCCTTCTGAGGACTCCATTGCAGTATTTGGTCTTTCATTTGATTATTATCCCTCCATGGAAGGGAACAACTTTAAACTGATCACTTTCTCGTGATGATGGGTACTTGATACGTGATTAAACTGATCATGTGATGCTGGGTACCCTTAAATTCGTTGTGACAAACAAATAATAAGAAGTGGAAAAACAATCGTGGCAAAAAGTTGGGAGCCGTAAATCTGGGGGCGTCTCGTTTATGGTTCATATATTGTGAGGACTTTCAAGTCAAAAAGCATGTGCTTTGCTCCTCCGAAAATCTACCGGCTCGCAATCGCTTCACTGACGGTTTTAATCAAAGACTTCATGTTGCACTTCACAACCACATGGCATATCTATCTGTAAATGTCAATTCTCAATGAGGATGAAAAATACAGTGAAACACAAGAAAACCGGACCTTTCGTGGCAGAACTGTTATTGTTGTTGTTTTTGTTGTTGTTTTTGTTGTTGTTGTTGTGCTCCTTCTGTGTCCGTCACGCTTTACTCTAAAAGCTTAAATGGTTCCTGTTTCCATACATTAAATATCTTCATCCAATTCAGAAAGATAGACGGACTTTAAAAATAGAAACCTGTATCTTTATGTTTAAACAGCCATTGACTCTTTCCCCCCAAGTAGAATCTATCATTAGGGGAGTCTATAAGAGACTTGGTCTTCTTTTGTTATTGGACTTATTATTATTCTTTACACCAAATTTTGTGGAAGCTGCAGTGTCGGCACTGTTGCTCCGATCAACGATCAAGTTGAAACTTTCCAGGAATGTTTGGGCCAATGGGAATTGATGCCATTTTTCTTCCGAATTTTGATTTTGCAATCACCGTGGCAACTAGCTTGGATTTAAGCAAAAACTTTAAAAATCTCTTCTCCGAAACCGCAAATGCTATCGATATGAATCTTGTCATGTTATGATCGACTACCCATGGTGCAAAAAAGTTATATAAGATGACGTCAATGGTGAAGCGGTTTGGCAGCTACGTTGAGGTAAAAAAAAATATATATATATATATATATATATATATATATATATATATATCTGATTAACACAAAACATTTTTTGTGGCATCTACGTATCAATACAAACTTGATTATGAAACTTCTTTTTTGATCGGTTACGATCTTTTTGTTACGGATCTCAGAGACGGCACTCCCCTTAGCAAGAGGGGATTAATCCCCTTGGCCTGTTAAGCTGGCCATCTCTAGTCCTGGTACTTATAACGCTCCTCTGCGGGGTGAGATTGGTCAGGGTTTTTGGTCAAGGTGTTCTCCCGAATACCTTTACCACTCCCTCCGCAAAGCAGGGAGACAAGTACCGCTTGAACCACGGACAAGATGGTATTTGCCGAGCGGTTTAGCAATCCGCAATTCGAGCCGTTAGCAATTGACTAACCCAATTTAAAGCAGTTGGCCAAATCGCGCCACAGGTACTCAATTGGAGACAGGACAAAAGCGATCGGGGGGAGGTAGAAACCAAAGGTAAGAAATAACAGGCATTTATTAATTCTGTACACCAAAACCAAAGAAGAAGAAACGAAAGTAATATACAGAACGAAGAAGAAGAAGATACACAGGGCAGCCTTAAACAGTCTTATATTATACCCCAGGACAAACAAACAGATTCACACGACAGGGAATGGCAGGCAGGAATGACTGGAAGAGGGAGAAGGTCCAGGTGGGACAGCAGGGCTGGAAGGTTTGGGCAGAGGCACAGCATTGAGGTCCGCTCCAGGTTCACGCTCCGGGCTGGAAGCGAACAGCCAGCAGCAGCTTCTGGTCTCGTATCTCACACGGTCGGACAATGCGAATGAAGTGTGGGATTGGCACCATCAAACGGACCCACTCTCCTCCTTTCAATGCTCCGTATCCTCGTCGGGTACCTCACTCATCTGCCGGATCACGTCTCCTCCGTAACTTCTCACCCGACCCCTGAAGCAGTCCCTTGCAGCCGCTTTTATTGTCCGTGTCAGAATCAAGCCGCCGGCTCTGATGACATGCCTACCGGTTTGCTCACCGCAGCGCTGGTTGGTCGGTAAGGGCTTGCTAACTCCACCTCTGCTGATGAGTCGATGTGCCACACCTTGTTCTTGTGGCTCCACCCCCTTCTTCCTCGGCTTGACCGCATGGCTTATGGCGGCGTGGTGCCAGTAAAACAGCCCAATGCAACGGCGGTGAACGCTGCTGGCAAACGAAGTACTGGGGCCTATCTTATTTGATTAATGCAACGCAGATTCAACTATTGGGAACAGATCCTTAACTGAAACACATAATAATGAAATAACTACGGAAAGGTCCGATGGTTCGCTACGTGTTGTACATGGACTAACTAGGGTGCGATCTTTAACAAAGCCAATTGATGGGGATATTTACAGGGGATCATTTACAAGGGAAACATTTACTAAAATTTACTAGTGAAGGTTCTAAAAACCATAACACAGCACCCGTCTTTTCCTCTAGGGCCGTCCCGGCCCGAAATAACTTTACTTAATGTGACACTCAGGTGTAGTAGCCCTCTACTATTAACCTTACCCTTGAGTGCGACAGTTTTAAAACGACTACGTATGTCCCGCCTGCTACGTTGCATCCTACCTAACAGACTCACGCCCACAGAATAACCGAATTGCGGAATGGTTTTGAAACTACACATTTATGGCGGGGGGCATTATTTACAAAACACTAATTTGTATTTACATGGCAAACCCAGGACCTGTCATTTTGGGAGACAAAAATAATCTTCTGCAAAGAGGAAGAAGCATGCACTGCACTGCATCATCGAAGCTGACTACTCCCTTCTGAAACTCGTGCCCCCCGTCTTCCCTTATACGAGGCGCTCCCACGCCATTATAATCCACTAATCTGCTACGTCCCCTCTACAGGTACAATGTCGCTACTTAACCCTACAGTTACCTATGGTCATCCTTCTAAATTCTATCATTTTATCCTAACATTCCCAGGCTAGTTTGCACAGCCAAAACCCCATAAACTATTGCTCATGTGCCCGGGTGGATGTGAGGGATGGTGGGTTTACCATCCATCTACATCGGGCATCTCCCATCATCAATTTTCCCCATCCAATATATATATTTTTTTTTTTTTGACAATCAAATTTGCCAATCATTACTGCCAATCATTTTTACCCATCAAATTTGCCAATCCAATTTACTACCCCTACCATCGTCCATTAAACTTCGAGCCTCGGTGCGTCGTTACATTTTCGAAGCTCGGCTTCGCAATGCCACGCAATGCATACGGGTGGTTTGGTCGCCTGCAGGTTGGGTCCGTCCGGCATTCGGTTCAGGGGAGGAGGTTTGGTTGGGCCAAGGTTTAAAGCACCATCCCGGCGCGGGGCCTTTCGGTCTCCTGCCCGATGGCCCAATCCTGCCCGGCCAGAACGCCGCCACCACCAGGGGGCGCCGTTCCGACCCCTCCTACCTTCCATCGAACCGGGCCGGTCGCCTTGCCCGGCAAAGCGCGACCGTGCAGGGCGGGGCCCGGCACGGATCATGCACGACGCTCTGAACAGGAGCGACGCGGCACCAATCCCCGCCGGCTCCCGCAATACACAAAGCCCGGCACAGACCGAGGGCTCGCGTCGGCTAAAGGCTGTCCCGTTTAATGTCGATGCTCCCCGTACATGCTCACACCACTCGTTCCTTTTTACATTCTACAAACCCGGCGCTCCAACGTCTCTCGTACATCCCATGCTCTCTGTTATTGCACTTTCTCTTACGCACCACCCAGGTACACTCATTTCGCTCACAGACTTCGTTACACACTGGACCACCGCACACCTCCTTGCACACCTTGGCGCACACTCGTCATTCACACACTTCATCAACACACCTCCATGCGCCCACTCCTCGGTCACATCCTCTGTGACAACCATGGGTGTGCACTCTGTTGCACACCCAATCACGTGCTTCACCACCAACTCAGGTGTGCATTCTTTGGTGTGCATTCTTTCTCACTCGCCACAACCAACTCGCACTCCATGTCACTCTCACCACCACACTCTGTCGTGCATTCACTCCTGTACTCTGTCGTGCATTCATTCTCACTCTCGACAGCACACTCTGTTATCATGCACTCCTCTGTTACACATCTTTCTCACGCACCTTCTTGCGCATCCTCTCCCGGTACATACTCCGTACCACACCTTCCTTCCCCCGTTACGTCCTCCGTAACACTCACCTCGGCTGTGCACTCCTGCACATACCCACTCACGCGCTCCGATGTGCCCTCCCGCACATGCGCCACAACCAACTTAGGAGTGCCTCCTCGCACCCGCTCCTCTTCGATCTCACTCTCCTGGTCACACTCACTCCCACTTCCACACTCTGTATCGCATTCATCACTCATACATTCCGTTCCACACCTTTCTCGCGCACCTTCTTGCGCACCCTCTCCCGGTACATACTCCGTACCACACCTTTCTTCCCCTGTTACGTCCTCCGTAACACTCACCATGGGTGTGCACTCTTCTGCACACCCAATCATCACCGCACACTCTCGGGCCAACTCTTGCGCACACTCTCTGGTTACATCCTCTGTAACACTCCCCATCACGCGCTCCGATGTGCCCTCCCGCACACGTGCCACAACCAGCTCACTCTCCGTGTCGCACTCCGTACACTCAGTTTCGCACATACCCTCCGACGTGCATTCGCGCTCGCACCCGGTATCACTCCCATACTCTGTCCCACACTCACTCTCCGATGCACACTTTTTCCTCACAAGCGCGCCATTTCCACTCACCCCACTCACAAGGGACCCTCCACCAACGCACGGATGCCGTCGCGACCCCAAGCACGCGAAAATTCTTTTTGCGCCAAACATCCTCCTGCAAAATCTCCCCGCACAATATACAGCATGACTCACCTGGGCGTTTCTTCCTCTTCGCTCCAACACCTGCAAACCTTCATTTGGGTCAAGCAGAACATCACAATGCGAATCCAGACTTTGTGCATTATCCACCTCTCCCTTCAATTCCTGGACAACCTCCGTCGTCTTTTCAATTTCAATTCCGACTATAACCATTTCACTCAGAATTAATTCTTTTTCCGCCGCTGCACCTGAATTTGCCCTGTCCAATTCGGTGGCCGTCGGGTTTTTCACACCCCGTGTCGCAATTTCTATCCCAGTCCACCCGGCTGTGCTTTGCTCTACCTCGACCATCGGCGCCCATAACATTTCGTCTTCCAATTCAACCTTCCCCGGCGCTCCCGACATTTTTTTATCCAATTTGACAGTCGTCGGCTTTTCTACATCCCGCGTCTTGTTCCTTATAGCCCTGGTCAACTTGGCTACCCTTTGCTCAAGCTCGCTCTCTGCGCGCTCCTCAAGTCGCGCTACCTTGTCGCGTACCACCGCGACCTTTTCGCCCGACTTGCGCCTCATGTCCTCCTTCATTTTTTTATGATCCCTTCTTGCCTCTGCTATCCGTTTTTCCACTTCACACCTGGGTTCCTCCCTCAATTTTTCCAGATCACACCCGGATTCGTCTGACATGGCGTCCCTTTTCTCATTATATATTGACTCTTCCATAGAGGCCCTCATTTGTGCCAGAAAATGGACGCAGCCCATTGGTGCCACGGGCTCGGCTCTCGCCGTCACATACGGGAGGCCGCCATTTTGTGCGCCTGCAACCCCCGCTACCGCACCTTCTTTGCTTTCCTCCCGCATTACTCCCACTGCCTCCCTGGGGTCCTGGGTTGCCTCTAACCCCTCTTCTATCTCCCCCACCGGCATCCGACCGCCTTGACCATCCATGGCACGATTTGGTTCGGGTCCAATCCCATACTCCTGACACCAATTGTTACGGCCAATAGCACAATTGGTGTCCAAAATATGGTCGAAATACATTTAGTCCCAGGTTCCAGATCCCACTCCTGACACCAATTGTTACGGATCTCAGAGACGGCACTCCCCTTAGCAAGGGGGGGGGGGGTTTCATCCCCTTGGCCTGTTAAGCTGGCCATCTCTAGTCCTGGTACTTATAACGCTCCTCTGCAGGGTGAGATTGGTCAGGGTTATTGGTCAAGGTGTTCTCCCGAATAACTTTACCAATCCCTCCGCAAAGCAGGGAGACAAGTACCGCTCGAACCACGGACAATATGGTATTTGCCGAGCGGTTTAGCAATCCGCGATTCGAGCCGTTAGCAATTGACTAACCCGATTTAAAGCATTTGGCCAAATCGCACCACAGGTACTCAAATGGAGACAGGACAAAAGCGATTGGGGGAAAGAAGAAACCAAAGGTAAGAAATAACAGACATTTATTAATTATGCACACCAAAACCAAAGGAGAAAAAACGAAAGTAATATACAGAACGAAGAAGAAGAAGATACACAGGGCAGCCTTAAACAGTCTTATATTATACCCCAGGACAAACAAACAGACTCACACGACAGGGAATGGCAGGCAGTAATGACTGGAAGAGGGAGAAGCTCCAGGTGGGACAGCAGGGCTGGAAGGTTCGGGCAGAGGCACAGCATTGAGGTCCGCTCCAGGTCCACGCTCTGGGCTGGAAGCGAACAGCCAGCGGCAGCTTCTGGTCTCGTATCTCACACGGTCGGACAGTGCAAATGAAGCGCGGGATTGTCGCCGTCAAACGGACCTACTCTCCTCCTTTCAATGCTCCGTATCCTCGTCGGGTACCTCACTCATCTGCCGGATCACGTCTCCCCCGTAACCTCTTACCCTACCCCTGAAGCAGTCCCTTGCAGCCGCTTTTATTGTCCGTGTTGGAATCAAGCCGCCGGCTCTGATGACACGCCTACCGGTTTGCTCACCGCGGCACTGGCTCGTCGGTAAGGGCTTGCTGACTCCACCTCTGCTGATGAGTCGACGTGCCACACCTTGTTCTTGTGGCCCCGCGCCCTTCTTCCTCGGCTTGACCGCATGGCTTATGGCGGCGTGGTGCCAGTAAAACAGCCCAATGCAACGGCGGCGAACGCTGCTGGCAAAGAAGTACTGGGGCCTATCTTATTTGATTAATGCAACGCAGATTCAACTATTGGAAACAGATCCTTAACTGAAACACATAATAATGAAATAACTACGGAGAGGTCCTATGGTTCGCTACGTGTTGTACATGGACTAACTAGGGTGTGATCTTTAACAAAGCCAATTGATGGGGATATTTACAGGGTATCATTTATAAGGGAAACATTTACTAAAATTTACTTGTGAAGGTTCTAAAAACCGTAACAATATATATATATATATATATATATATATATATATATATATATATATATATATATATATATCTGATTAACACAAAACATTTTTTGTGGCATCTACGTGTCAATACAAACTTGAATATGAAACTTCTTTTTTGATCGGTAACATGGTCTGGCAATGAAAAAGAAAACAAAATTGATCAAAATTGATGATGTCATAGGTCAGGTGACCAGGCAGCTAAATTGGATTTCATGAAAACCTTTAAAATGCATCTCAACCTTAATTTTTCGATCGATTGAGTGGAAACTTGGACCACTTATAGTATGCCACTTGACTTGATGTATATCCTCTGGATGACGTCATAGGTCATGTGGCATTGTGGCCATATTGGATGTTATGAAAACTTCTAAAATGCACATACTTCATTTTTCAGATCATATCAGTTCAAACTTTGCTTAATTGAGTCCGGGCTACCGTTGTCAAGGACGTTGTTGCACACTTGTCCAATCAGAATGGGGCGTCTTGGTCCCCGGGGTATCACTGCTCGCAGTTTTGATTTCTTCTTGTTTCCATACTTTTTCACAGTAACATCGCTACATCCTTTTTCATTTAAAAAAAATTTTTTTATTACTTGTTAAATAGCTTTCAAACAACCTCAAAGTAAATCCAATGAAATTTACTGCGAAACATTTACTCGATTTTACGACATTTCCTCCATCTTGAGGAAGTATCTTTAGGACGTCAGTCAGCGTTATATTCATTCTTAACATACTCAGCATTAGGCCCACATAAGCAATCCTGGCAAATAAAGAACAGCGATTGACATTTGATTTAGTTCATTGTTGGCCACATATCACACTCTGGTTGACCTTTACTATTGTCCGATCAGGTTTGGTTATAATTGGTCCACGCATAGCCAAGATATGACAATAAATTACCCATGATGGTGTGGAAAGACAGATACACACAGAGACAGAGACAGATAGAGCTGGTCATTGTAATACTTCAGTAACCCCTCCGGAATCAAGGTATAAATCGATTCTTCGCCTGAAGATATGTCACCATATTATTACTTATTAGCCCTCCAATATAAACGGCCCCCCACATGAGGTTTGCAGGGGGCCACCCACATACCCAGTGGAGGCTCTGGCTCATGGTCATCTGCCATCTGCTTGGAAAACAGCCAACATTGCCGCCTTACACAAAAGGTGCAAAAACAGATCCTTGCAACTACAGACCAATCAGCCTGCTCCCAATAATCAGCAAGGTCATGGAATCCATCATCGCTTCTGATATTAAATCCTTCCTCTTCTCCAATGGCTTGATCTGTGATCATCAATTTGGATTCAGACTAGCTCAGTCTACTCTGGATATGCTGATTCTGCTGTCTCAACAATGGATGGAGACCCTCAATGTCAAACAAGAAATCAGGGCCACCTCCCTTGACATATCTCGTGCCTTTGATACGGGCTGGCACCACGCCCTGCTCAAACTCTCTTATGGTATCCAGGAGAATCTCCATGCATGGCTAACATTGATCATCTATGCAAGGAAAGAGATACAATGTTTGCAAGGGTATTGAAATGTACAAAAGGCGAATGGAGCTGTTTTCATCAGACAATAACAGATATAGTCTCTGGGAGGTGCCATGCTGGAAAAAACAACAAGTCTGCACTTTTTCATTTTAAGATACTTATCCTCAATGGTCGGAGGTGTAATGATAAACAAATGCCTTATTGAGTCCATGGCGCTAGTCTGTATGCAAAACCCCTGACCTTTCCATTCCTCAGTCTGAGTCCTGAGACAGCAGGAGATTAATTTTGTTCCCAAACTTACTTTAAAAAGGAACTGCATTCAACCACTCGCTAGAAGATTGGCTGGACATGTTGTGTTGAATCTGTAGTTGTATATGTCGGTATAGTATTGTTAAACTTTGTTGTAATCCTTGTTGTATTCGAAGTGAATCTTCTCCGGGGAATTAAATCTTCAATTATTGTTCTTGGTGTGTGGACATTAGAATCGATACACCTTTGACACTCTTATACAAGGCTCGACTGAGCATACAAGAAAAAAAACTGTCCTTAATTTTTTTTAAATAATAATAACCTCAATCGAGATGTAACATTTGAAAATTGTAATTTCTTTAACTGCCAACTGTGAAATAAAACCCTCGCTGAACATTTATTTGAAAACCGTAAATGCATCCGTTAAAAACAAATCTCAATCGATATCTTCTAAGAGGTTGGTGATGCTTGCCTATAACACTGGTCTGCGTTTGAAAAAAATTTCACTGAGTTCAAGGTTTTTTTTAGTTCTTCTAGAATTTTTGCATGCTGAATTCAAAAATTCAACTCATTTTGCTCAATCAGGTCAGGTTTTTATGCTATCTTAATTTTAAAAAATACATAATTCGAAAATGATCGTAATGAAATTAGCCAGTTTATCTTTTTTTAAACACACTTAAATTGACAGAAAATGTACAAAGTATGTAAAAAAAATGGTACACGAGTACAGTTAATGTTGAAGAAAGGGCTTTCTCAAAGACTTTCGTCTGTGATCCACAGCTGGAACGTCTCTCTTGAGGCACCAGCAGTAGTCCGCGAGCATGTTCACATCCCAGCGGCCCTGGTACCTCTCTTCCATCACTCGAATATCCTGGTGGAAGCGCTCTCCTTGCTCCTCGCTGACATCACGCAGTTGTCCGGAAAATATTCTAAATGCGAGCTGAGAAAATGCATCTTTATGGACATGCATGCACCAAGAGCCTGGAAGCTCTGCAGGAGCACCTCGACAACACGTTCGTACTCTGGACTTCAGTGGTTGACCAGAAAATTCGTGACAATGGACTTGATTGCGAGGCAGGCATTGATCTCATTGTCCTCCAGACTTTCGTCGAATTGAGCATCTTTCATTAGCTCCGTGATCTGGGGGCCGTCAAAAATACCTGCTTTCAGTTTGCCCTCACTGACGCGTGGAAATTTCTGATTCAGGAAAGTGAAAGCTCGACCTTCTTTGTTGAGTGCTCTGACGAAATTCTTCATTAGTCCGAGCTTGATGTGCAGCGGCAGAAGTACAATCTTCTGCGGATTCACGAGAGCGTGTGACAGAACGTTGTGCGGACCTGGTTCCAGGCCACGTCTTGCTGACCAGTACGTCGTGTTGCTTGTCTGCCCGGCTGTCCCACAGACAGAGAAAACAGGTGTATTTGGTGTATCCGCCATGTAGACCCAGCACCAGGGCTATAACCTATAAAAAAGTTTATCAAACATGACTGGTGTCAATACTGAGTATGGTATCACATCGCTACCAAAAATACAAATATTTAAAATTATTGGAAATTATTTAAAATATAAAATACTTCACTTTTTCTTACTTAGATTTTACTTTTAAAAAGTACCTAGGTTGACACCAACATACCTTTAGGTCTCCGCATATCATCCATTTTTGTGATGTTTGTACTTCAAAGCAGTTAGCAAAAAGCTCCATGTTACTATAACTTTCAGTCATCTGCACTGAGTGACCCACCGGAACAGACGCGACCTTGTTACCATTGTAGAGTAGTACTGCTTTCAAGCTTCTGCTTAAGGAGTCGATGAAGAGCCGCCATTCTGTAGGGTCATACGCTAAACCCATAGCTGCAATGAGGCCGTTGACGTTGTTACAGTAAACCAGTAAAGTTTCTTCGTCCAACGTAAAATATTCTCGAAACTCTTCTTCGCGGCTGCGATACTAGAAAAATGTTGTTTCTGGAGTTAACAAACGATTTTCGCAAAGACGTGACCCCAGCAACTGAGCAGATTCTTTGGACAAGCACAAATGTCTTATCAAATTGTTCAACTCAGCTTGGCTCAAGAGTTTGGGTTGACTTGTCTCGGCAGTAGGTTGATATGTATCAGATATGTCACCGTCATCCATTTCTTCATCTGAGTCGGACGACGAATCAAAGTTGTCGGGCGGTGTTGGAATTGGAATTTCTGGTCCATGAGGCACTGGCTTTATGGCAGATGGCACATCTGGATACTTTACATGTTGCTTATTTTTTTCGATTTATGCCGAAAAGGAAACAGATAAAGACAGATAAAGATAAGATAAAGACATATCTCATATATTGTCAGGCATATTTTTGTAAGTACAAAATGAAAACCATACTAAATTCATACTAACTTACCTTGTAGGTTTGTCATACAGAAATAGGTCAGTAGTTTGATCTCTTCCTTCCCTCCACACCATTGGGACACCAAAAGGTAGACACTCTAGTTTATTGTTGCTCCAGCACCGCAGACTTTCAACGCACGTTTTGCAGCATATGTAAGGGGCAAAGGCTTTGTCCTGGTCACCAAGTTTAACTCCAAAGTAGAGTGATAGCTTTTCCTCACAAAACGTGTGATGTTTGACTGCCGTTCTGACATCGTGACACACAGACATAGCAGAACCTGTTTGGGTCATTCTTGCACATTATATGCATGCTGAAAAACAGGAATGGCAATCGTAATTAGAAATAAGTTGTGTCTGTTTATTATATAGAGTTTAGCTAACACTTGGCTAAAATGTAAGTCTGTTTAAAAAAAATAAACTTGCTAATTTCATAACGATTATTTTCGAATTATCTATTTTTTTTTAATTGAGATAGCATAAAACCTGACCTGATTGAGCAACATCAGTTACATTTTTGAATTCAACATGCAAAACTTATAAAAGAACAACTAAAAAAAACCTTGACCTTAGAAGTGACGCAGACCAGTGTAATCATAAAGCTTCTATTTATTATGTCTGAAGTTATTGCTTACAATGTGTAAGCATACCACACTAGTAAAGAAATAAATATCTCCAACACATCTTGCACTTCTTGACATTGTGAAATTTATGGATTTGGTTGTCATTAGCATCTCAAGACAGGAAACCAAGATACAAGGTCTAATGGCTTTTCACTGAAGAAAGGTTGGTGACCCCAGTCACCTCACTCCTCAAATAAGCTGCCAGCAGGGAATCCTTGTCTACTGTAGTCACCCCTCCTCACCTGCACACATTACTCATCGTTAATCAACGAACCAACCAACGCTTTGTCTGCCTACCAAGGTAAAACATATTGATACATCTTTACCCATTTGTTACATAGTGTCAGTTCCACAGCTTTGAGAACTTTCTCGTTAAACACACACACACACACACACACACACACACACACACACACACACACACACACACACACACACACACACAGACACACACACACAACTTGTTGATAAAAAGTATTCTTGTATATCCCTTGTGAAATGAGACATTACATTGAGATTGCTGATCAACATCACTGAAATCTCTACAATAAATAATTTCCATTGTATATACTAGCGTGACACGGTGCCACACGTCGTTCCAGAGGGAAAGGCATATTTGACCATTTCGGTGTCTTTTGGGTCTTCGGGGCCATTTGGGTCTTCAGGGTCTTTTGGATCCTCTGGGCCTTTAAGGTTATTTTGTGTCTTTGGGGTGTTTTGGGTCTTTGGGGTCTTTTGGGTCTTTGGTGTCTTCAGGGGCTTTTGTTTCCTCTGAGTCTTTAAGAGTCTTAGGGGTATTTTTGGTTCTTTGGGGTATTTAAAGGAGTTTTGGGTCTTCGAGGTATTTTGGGTCTTCTGGGTCCTTTGGGTATTTGGGGTGTTTTGGGTCTTCCGGGTCTTCTGGGTCTTCAGGGTGTTTGGGGTCTTTGGTGTCTATTTGGGTTTTTGGTGTCTATTTGGGTCTTCGGGGGTATTTTGGGTCTTTAGGGTGTTTGGGTCTTCGGGGTCTTTGGGGTCTTCAGGGTCGTTAAGGATATTTGTGGTCTTCAGGGTGTTTTGGGTCTTTGGGGTGTTTTGGGTCTTTGGGGTGTTTTGGATCTTCAGGGTGTTTTGGGTCTTTGGGGTCTTTGGGGCTTCGGGGTCTTTTGTGTCTTCGGGGTCTTTTGGGGCTTTTGGATCTTCGGCATCCTCTGGGCCTTTAAGGGTATTTTGGGTCTTTGGGGTGTTTTGGTTCTTTGGGGTCTTTGGGGCTTCGGGGTCTTTTGGGCCTTTGGCGTCTTTTGGGGCTTTTGGGTCTTTGGCATCCTCTGGGCCTTTAAGGGTATTTTGGGTCTTTTGGGGTGTTTTGGGTCTTTGGGGTCTTAAGGGTGTTCAAGGGTCTTTGTGGTCTTCAGGTTGTTTTGGGTCTTCAGGTTCTTCGGGGTATTTTGGGTCTTTGGGGAAATTCTGGGTCTTTGGGGTATTTTGGGTCTTACAGGTATTTTGAGGTCTTCGGGCTCTTTTTGGTCTTTTGGGTCTTCGGGCTCTTTTGGGTGTTCGGGGTCTTTGGGGTCTTCGTGGTATTAAGGGTCTTGGGGGAATTAAAGGGTCGTCAAAGGTCTGAGGGGTCTCAGTAGTCTAAACGTAATTAAGAGGGTGTTAATAATTTTATTTTAAGAAGAAGAAGAAGACGTTTTGGTCGCACACATAACCATATACATTTGCTCTATTATAATAAAGATCGTCACGTGGAAACGGATCACCAGATAATTGCAACCGAAATTTAAATGGTTACCGACAATGCCTGAGATAATGCTCTGAGGATTAAAGCGAGTGCTCACCTTCACTTGCGGCCGTGCACGGGCTGCGTGTGAATGTTTGGCCGTGCTTTGATGTAGTCGAACACCACAGTTTATTAATGAGGTTAATTTTATTATTTTTACCCTACAGAATTTTTCTCTTTCTTCCCAAATACTGTACTTATCCTATCTCCCCTGCTCACATTGAAAAAGTAAAACAAGCAAAAAAATTATTTTCACTCCACCACAATCTCAATCTACTTGAATTTCCTTCTGCCTGCACTTCATTCTTTTTCTCTCTCATTTTTAGCTCACCTAGACTTTAGGCCGATGAGCTTATAATAATAATAATAATAATAATAATAATAATAATAATAATAATAATAATAAAGGAGTCTTATACGTATAGCCCCATCAAGCAGAGTAAACTACCCTCATGGCGCTTTACATTATCATGCGAACGCACACACACCGCACACACACACACACACACACACAAACATACACACACACAGACACACCTTCACTCTTGCCCTATTCGTCTCCCTCCCCATTCAAAACCCACAGATGTGTACTCCCCCTCCTCCTCCCCTCCCTCCCCCGCACATGTACACAGACATACTCTCGATCTCTGTCCCACCTCAAACCAAAGGGAAAACAGGACTTAGACTTTGAAAGACTTGTGAAACAGATAGGTTTTGAGGGAGGTTTTAAAGGCAGGAAGAGAGTCAACATGTCGAACAGAGGAAGGCAAGTCATTCCAGAGCAGAGGTGCAGCAAAGGAAAAGGATTTCTCGCCAAACGACTTGGTGCTGGTGCGCGGCGGCTCTAAGGTCATAGAGTCGTCGCTTGAACGAAGCCGTCGCCGAGGTTCATAGAGAGTGAGCAAATCGGAGAGATAGTGAGGTCCCGCTCCACACAATGATTTATAACATAGTGTGCAAATTTTGTATTGCACACGAGCAGAGACAGGCAGCCAGTGTAAAGATTCAAGAGGCGGAGTAACATGGTCAGACTTCTTCGCCTTACAGACAAGACGAGCGGCAGAGTTTTGAACCTTTTGTAACTTATCCAAAGAAACAGAGGGCAGCCAGAATACAAAGAATTACAATAGTCTAGCCTTGAGAAGACAAGGGCACAGACCAGAGGTAGAGCAGCTTGAGGAGTAAGAAAGTGGCGAATGGATGCGATCTTTCGCAGCTGAAAGTATGCTGATTTGCAAGCTTGAAGTACTTGCTTGGAAAATGTCATGTTACAGTCGAAAACCACACCAAGGTTCTTGGCCGACGAAACAAAGTTTACATCGGTTTCACCAACATGAATAGTGGTAGGAAGTGAACATTGTAGAGGACATCTGTGCGATCTTACAATCATAGACTCTGTTTTAGCATCGTTCAGCTGAAGTTTGTTTTGGGTCATCCACGCCTTCACGTCGGCAATACAGCCTTCTAACACTTCATCGGTGGGCAGGATTTGTTGAATCGTGCTTCCTTTGTACAGCCGATTGTCGTCCGCAAAGGCGTGGTGATCAACTGAATGTCTGGCAACAAGATCAAATAGAGGCTGAGTGTACAAAAGAAAGAGGATAGGTCCCAGGACTGAGCCCTGGGGAACGCCAAAGGGAAGCGGAGAAGGGGCTGATTTCTGGCCATTGACAACAACTGTTTGCACTCTATCAGTAAGATAGGACAGTTATACCAAATGTGATTTCAAGACGACGAATTAAGACGCTATGGTCAATCGTGTCAAAGGCGGCAGACAAGTCCAAAAGAGCAAGAACGGAAACCTTACCACAGTCAAGAGAGGTCAGAAGATCATTTGTTATTCTTAGGAGAGCGGTCTCGGTGCTATGGCCTGGTCTATATGCTGACTGGCGAGAATTGAAAATATTATTTGAAACTAGATGGTCATTCATCTGTGATAGCACAATTCTTTCTGTGATCTTTGACAGGAAAGACAGGTTGGAGATAGGACGGTAATTTTTCATGTCGTTAAGGTCAAGGGTGGGCTTTTTAAGAAGTGGTTTAGCAAGAGCTTGTTTAAAGAGAAGCGGAAATGAACCCGTAGTCAGAGAATCATTGATAACTGCAGTAATAAATGGGAGATGGGTGTCTAAACACTCAATAAATAAATCGGTGGGAAGGGGGTCGAGATCACATGTTTTTGTGTTTGACTTGAGGATTGTACATTTGACAATTTCCTCAGTAACAGGAGTAAACGAACTAAGAGGTCGTCCGTGAAAGCAGTGTTCAGCATCCCCGAAGGAAAGGAGTGACTGCTTGTCAAGATTGTTTCTTATTGACAAAATTTTATTGTGAAAGAAATGCAGGAAGCGTTGGGGTAGTTCGTTTTGAGGAAATACAGTGGGAAGAACAGATTAATTTTTGGTGGCAAACAGGCGGTTGGTAATGCTGAACAGTTGCTTGCAGGAGGAGCTCCTAGTAATCCGATCAGAAATATATGGCGTTTTTGCTTTCAGAATGATTTTTATGACGCGTCTTTTAGCTATGTTATACAACTGTTTATGGACTGTGAGGCCAGTCTTCAGCCACTGTCTCTCGGCACGTCGTCGTTCCTTTTTGGCAGCCCTGACTTCGTCGCTGACTGCGCTGAACCACGGAGTACTCCTGCGTCTGGGAACGGCGCGCCGTGTCGCTGGAGCATGACAGTCCAACGCTGTGCGGAGGCAACAGTCGAGGTCTTCTGCAGTGACATGGGAACGGCCAGAGAGACGGGTGTGAAGGTCCTCTTTAAAGGCGGAACGGTCGATGGCACGAATGTTGCGGGCAGTGATGAAGGTGGGCTGAAGACGAGGAACAGCAATACTCAGGTGGCTGGTGACACAGAAGTGGTCCGAGGTGATAGCACAGGTCACTGACGTGTCCATGTTCATGTGTTCATGTGTGATGTGTTCATGTCTTATGCGATCGAGCAGTGTCCGTAGGTAAGTCGGTGAGTCTGTAAGCACTTCAGTCATTATCGCTTGAACCAAGCACATGATTTTGATTAAACTTGGTCATAAGCTTCATATCTGATGCCTAATAAAGGTGTATTGACCGCATCAAAATCTGTGCTCATTAAGAGGGTCTACAGGTTGGGGGGAGGGTGGGGAGCGCTTGACCCCACCCAAAATAGGTATTTGTTTTCTTCTCCGAAACTACACACACGATTTCAATGAAACTTGATCACAACCTTTATCGCCCATGATGTGCCAAACTTTATTCACGGCTTTAAAAATAAAAGGGTTTAAGGGGATGTAATGTATCATGTAATGTATCAGGTTGGGAAGACAGTTTGAGTGCACCATTGGTCGTTTATTGCGCAGCCGGGAAAACCACAAGCCCCCAGTGTAGGCCCAGCTTCCTCTGCCAAGCCGTATGCCCCACCTCTTTTATATCCACCTTCCGGTTTAATCCCAAGCAATACATAACATCTCCCCCCCTCCCATTAACAATGAAAATACCAATGTGAAAATAACAGTGAAAAGCATACCAATGCATACAAAAATACAGACATACAAAATTGCGAAATTGCAAATGCAAAATTGAATGCGAAAATTGAATTGAAATTGAAAATCGAATGCAAAATGCATACAAGAATATTAGCTACAAGTCAAGGCGAGTAGGCACCTTTCGAACTCTGGATGATCGTCGGGGTGCAAAGCCGCCACACGGCTCCACTGGTGGTGCTGCAACAGCGTTATGGGGTTCAGCCTCAGGGAGTGGTGCAAAGACGTCACACGGCCTCACTGGTGGTGCTGCAACAGCGTTATGGGGTTCAGCCTCAGGGAGTGGTGCAGTACTATCTGCGGCAACAATGTCGCTGTTCACAAGTTCAGGAAGTGGCGAGATATCCTTTGTGAAAATGACAGGATCACAGGACCGATACTGGACATGATCAAGGTGCCTCCGGACGACTCGATTGTCCTCTAGTTTGATAACGTAGGACAATGGTCCCTCATTTTTGTGAACCCGCCCTGGTAACCAAACCATTCCGCGACCAACGTTTCTCGCAAACACCAGGTCCCCGACCTTTATAGAGCGCTGTACAGCATGTTTGTCATGGTGACGTCTCTGTTTCCACTGATTTTGATACACAACCGACACCACTTCTGGTCTTAGACAATGCAGTCGTGTACGCAAACGTCGTTTCATCAGCAGCTAAGCCGGTGTCACCCCTGTTGTTGTGTGGGGAGTGATGTCGTGAGCGAAAAGCACACGTGATAGTCTGGTCTGAAGGCTTCCCGCCGGGTATCTTACTTAGACCAGACTTGACGAAACTCACAGAGCTTTCAGATAGTCCATTTGAAGCGTGATGGTGTGGGCTCACAAACTTGTGAATTATACCATTCAGGCAGGTGAATTCAGTGAATTCAGAACTTGAGAAACAGGTTCCATTGTCCGTGACTATCAAACGTGGCAAACCATGAGTGGCAAAGCACTGGCGCAGCCTCTCTATGGTAGCGTGCGAGGTTGCTGTATGTGTTACATAGGCGTCGATCCATTTAGTGTGAGCGTCCGTAACAACAAGGATCATACGGCCTTCGATGGGTCCAGCATAGTCAAGCTGAATCCTCTGCCATGGTTCAGTGGGCCATTCCCAGGGGTGTAATGGTGCCTAGGCAGGGGCGTTTCGACTGCTTTGGCATGGATAACAATGTTTCACACACTGTTCGATGTCAGAGTCGAGGTGAGGCCACCAGACATAGTTCCTTGCCAGCGATTTCATCTATCTATAATTCCAGTAATCTCTGTGTGTGTGTATGCGACCGCTGTTTCTCGACAACTACCGGTCCGATATACTTGAAACTTGCCAGGTATATTGCTGGGGACCCGAGGATGTGCCTTTTCAAGGTTTCATATTAATCGGACAATTACTTACCGAGCTATGTCCAAAAAACGATTCAACCAATCAGAGAGCAGCGAGCTATCGCGTGTGCCGAACGTGGCGAACACACTCTGCCTCGGACGGCACATTTGAGAGCGTATTCATTTATTTCACGTTGGCAAACTATGTTGGCGTTAAACTATGTTTTAAAACTAATTAAAACTACTTTGCGATTCATCGTAACTGCGATTCGTAACTGTCGTTCGCTTTGGCTTTGCGAATGGACCAAACCATTTCATGTAAATAGAGGGGGGGGGGGGGATTGTCACCGTACTCGCAAGCCGTTCGCTTTGGACCAAACCATTTCATGTAAATAGAGGGGGGGGATATAATTTTAGATATAGATATAGTACGGGCATGCCCTAGTTCTTACAATGCCTGGATGACAATCGTGAAGCTGGTCCAAAATCTTTGTGCGCAAGTTTGGGGGAATGACCACTCGGCATCCCCACAGCAAGCAGCCGTTCTCGACACTTAGTTCATTTTGCCTGACCTTGTAAGAATTCAATTCAGGGTCAGCATCGCATAGAAGGCCCCACCCATGCCCAGTAGCACGAATGACCTTGGAAAGAAGTGGTTCACGCCTGGTGTAGGTCCGTATCTGGTTGGCATCAATTGGGTTGTCATTCAAAAAGTCCATCAGAGATATCACGCTGCCAGGTACAGGGGGTCAAACACTGTGTCCGGAAGTGGTAGGCGACTCTTGGCGTCTGCATTTGAAATTGTGGAGCCAGATCTGTACGTAATATCGTAATCATAAGCCGAGAGTGAAAGTGACCAGCGTATGATCCGAGGTGGTAAGACCTCTGAGGTAGCCTTTGATGGACCAAACAAACTAATCAGTGGCTTGTGGTCCATGTAAATCGTGAAATGCCGACCGAAAACGTACTGGTGAAATTTTTTAACTCCGAATACAATGCCGAGTCCTTCTTTGTCCAGCTGACTGTAGTTCTTCTCAGCAGGAGACAGTGTACGAGATGCGAATGCTCTTGGTCTCTGTGCGATCTGGCATGATGTGTGACAGAACAGCACCAACCCCGTACTGACTAGCATCACACGACCGGACCATGTCTTTGTCTGGGTTGTAGTGAACTAGCACATTTGAAGACCGCAGCATGTCTTTTGACTTCTGGAAGGCTGCTGACTCCGGAATGTCCCATTTCCACCTGATGCCTTTTTTTAACAGGCAATACAGTGGGCCAAGCATGGTAGCAATGTTTGGGATATACCTGCTGTAGTACTGCAGCATGCCAATGTAAGCCTTGAGTTCAGTGATGTTGGTCGGAGCAGGGGCGTCTTTGATTGCTCTGATCTTCTCTTCTGTGGGATGTAAGCCTTCGGCATCGATACGATGGCCCAAATAGGTCACCGACGGAACCATGAACTCGCACTTGTCTCTCTGCAGGCATAGTCCAGAGTCGGAAATAATACGTAGAACACGTTCGAGGTTGTCCAGATGATGAAGCTCTGAGCGGCCAGTGACTAGGATGTCGTCTAAGTAAACAACAATGTGTGGTTCAGCAGCGAACAGGCTATCCATACAACGTTGGTAGATTCTTGGCGCCGATTTGACACCAAAACTCAAGCGGTTGTATCTGTAGAGCCCCCGATGCGTGTTGATGGTGAGATATTCTTTGGAATCCGCATCCAGAACGACTTGTAGGTAGGCCGATCTCATGTCGAGCTTGGTGAAGGACTGTCCTCCGCTCAGTTTTGTGTATAAGTCATCGATCCTTGGTATGGGATATTTGTCCAAAGTGGAACATTTGTTGATCGACATTTTGTAATCCCCGCAAAGGTGTATCGATCTGTCTGCCTTCACAACAGGAACAACTGGAGCAGCCCAATTTGAGTACTGAACTGACTCAATGATACCTAACTTTTCCAGACTGGCTAATTCTGCGTCAACTTTTTTTGCAATGCGAGAGGGACTGGGCGTGCTTTGCAGAAAATTGGCTTCACATCTTTCTCAATGTTGAGATTGGCAGTGAAACCCTTCAATGTCCCGAGTTCATCCTTGAAGATGTCCGGGTATCTCACAAGGAGGTGCTGCAGTACAGTTGCTGGCTTGGAAGCCTGTAGTTGGTGGATGTGTTCCCAATTGAGTTTGACAACATCGAGCCAGTTTCGCCCGAGAAGTGTGGGTCCATCCCCAGGGATGACCAAGAGTTGTAATTGGTGAGTGTTGTTTCCGTAGGTTACTGTGACATCACACGACCCGCGGGCTTGTATTGACTCACCAGTATATGTGGTGAGTTGGATTGCGGACCAATGGAGGCTGGGATGTTCACAATTCCCCCACAGGTTACGGAAAGCTGCTTCGCTCATGAGTGAGATGGCAGCCCCCGTGTCTATCTCCATTTCCACGTTCCGTCCATCTATATCTACTATAACCAGTATTGGCGTAGACTGTCTGCCAGACTTTGTGTGGAAAAGGTCATACGACTGAACACTGTGGCTGTTAGGGCTGTCTCCATCAGTCACATCTTCTTGGTTATGCTCTGAGTCAAGGAGGTGGGTTTTGCATTCCTCTCTCCTTGCCCTCCGTTTCCGAGACAAGCACGCAGAGGCGATATGACCCACCTTGTGGCAGTAGTTGCAAGCGGCATTCTTGAAACGGCACGTAGTGGCAAAATGCTCCCCATTGCAGCGGAAACATTTGTCAGCACCAGCTGCCAAGCAGTTTCCAGGTGTTTTGGCGTTGGATTTTCTGGTCGGATGTTGTCCCACCCGCTTGACAGATGACAGGTCAGCTCTAGGCTATTTCCACATAGGACGTGATGGAGTGTGCAATATCTGCAGCATTTTTGTCTGCACACTCCATTGCAATAGCAATGTCCTTTGCACTGGAAAATGTCAGAGTCCATTCAGCAAGTAGGCGCCGGCGATTCCGATCTTGCTCCACTCCCACTATGAGCAAGTCCCTTAGCATGTCGTCGAATGTAGCACCAAACTGGCAATGCTGGGCAAGGTGTTTCAGGTGAGCTATGAATGCCGAAATGGACTGCGTTGAGGTTTGGCGACACATATAAAATTGAATCGACTCACAATGACTGAGGGTGTAGGTTCGCAGTGCTCCTTCATTGCTGCCACAAGCTCGGCGTGTGTTAAATCCATCGTGGTCCTGGGCATGGCGAGATTCTTCAGAATAGTAAACGTCTCGCTGCCGCATACCGACATCAGGATTGCTTTCTTCCTAGCATCATCCTCAATGCCGTTAGCTTGGTAGTAATACTGTAGACGCTCAATGTATGCCTCCCAGCTTCCTTCATACAGGTTGAACTCGTCAATCCGGCCATAGGACATGGTGCTCAAGTAGCGTATGCTGTGAAATAACGAGTTGGTAGGCCAACAGCTAACTGCAATAGCTCAGCTTGCTTTGCATGCGCTCACCAGAATCCGATCCTCGTCGCCATGTAATGTATCAGGCTGGGAAGACAGTTTGAGTGCACCATCGGTCATTTATTGCGCAGCCGGGAAAACCACAAGCCCCCAGTGTAGGCCCAGCTTCCTCTGCCAAGCCGTATGCCCCGCCTCTTTTATATCCACCTTCTGGTTTAATCCCATGCAATACATAAAAGGGGATCTGTGGATGCTTTGAGTGACTGTTTCTCCTGATACAGGTGAGCTTCAGGACCGCAGTCCTATTGTTCTCAATGCAGCAGAACCCTCTTATAAGAATCGCTTTGGGACGGCTCAAAATGATTCTTATAAGCAGGTGATTCTTGTATATGGGATCACCCATCTACGAGAAAGCTTTGGTTTCCTGACATGAAAATGACTATCAATGAGGAATTTTATTGGTTAAGCAACAAAACAAGCATAGTTTGGTCATTGACAGAAAAATGTAGCCTACATATAGGTGAGGGCGAGCCTACCGGAAGTGGGGCTACATCCGGGCACTGTGGACCATTGCAACCTGGCTGCCGTTGAAAACAAAACCCGTCTGACAGGTTAATGCTATGCTGCACTGCACTGTTCAACACCATTTTAACGCTATTTTCTCGCTTCAAAATGCCCAAAAGCTGTGTAGTTTTTGGTTGTACTAACCACAACTGGAAAACGGGAGAGAAAAGATCTTATTTTGAACTTCCTAAACGGGGAAAAGGCCCTGAAAGAAGAGACAAATGGCTGACAGCTATCCACAGGGAGAATGAAGACGGCTCTCACTGGAGCCCACCAAAATCAAGGGTGGTCTGCTCAGATCACTCGAAATCTGGCCACTGTGTGGGGTCGTCAGTCCATGCATCTGCTGGAAGCCTGTGAGGGCAGTCATCCAAGCCAACAACATCTAAATTCAGCTCGTATCTTGTCCTCGTCTCGCTAGGAAGGCTATCTATATAATCGTAAGACATTTGGAATGCTCTGGTAAATTAAACTCAATGAAAATGGTCTGTTAGAAATGTTTGAAGAAACTCAGATATTCGGACCTTATAAACAAATTCCAGTGACATAGTTCACTCAATCGTTTGATATGTATTGATAGATAACAATTGGGAATAACTATTCACTTTTGTATAAGACCCACTCGATTGATTAATCTTTTCATTATTGTTCTAACGGTCGACTATCATGCGGCCATTTAGACAAAGGAGGGATTAGGCCAATTAAAGTTCTGTGTTGAGACTTGTCGGACAGTATTTCCACATGTAAAAAACTACACCTCGGTACCGTCCAAAAAAATTCCGCGAAATCGAGCGTCAAATTTCCAGTGTTCTAAACCAAACATTTGGTATTATTTTTCATAAAACTTTATATTGTTCGAAAGAGAATTACTCCTAGCTTGTCGGAAAGTTAAAATTTTAAAGATCAGACAAGGATTAAGCGAGTTATGAATTTCCGGCTGTAACACGTGCCCTTTTGTGGTTTGTTTTCAACGTATCCAATCACGTGACTGTTGTCGCGAAGGGTGCACTAACCGGAAGTTACGTAGTTCCGCGGGTGGCTATTACACCTTGAAAAAGGAGTCAATTGTAGATTGTTTGAGTGAATCAGCAGCGACTGAATACGCTGTAGAAACGTTGTGTTGCTGTATCCTTGGAAAATGATAGCAACACTGCCAAGTCTGAAAATGTGAGCTGCAGTACTGTACTGTCGGCCTACTGTATGAGAATTTCGTGCAGTCAGGCGCCACATCCTTGTCCATGAGATTCCACTTCCGTTTCCTGTTGGTCCCCCCCCCCCCCTCCCTTCGGTACTGTACTGTACTGTACTGTACTTACTTCTAGTTTTGATATTGTGTAAATACGTATATTTTATTTGCATATTTATTTGCAGTTAATTTATTTCTATCGTTTGGCCCAGTTTTGATTCCTAGGCTATAACCGGGATCGTCACCCATCACGATAGACCTTATGCATATGACGTCACACACCCTTAGAAATGGAAGGGAAGTTCGCCCCCTCTCAGAGGGCAAGCAATACTGCTAGAACTACACAATGCAAATCCTGAGCAGTGCCCCAATCATGAGCAGATTCCACCTGTTGGAGGGACTGAAACCCAAACGGAACTGTCTTTCAGAGACATTCGTGCACTGGAAAAAAATGTGGAGGAACTACAGAAGGACAATATTGCCCTCAGAACTCAAGTGTGTGACCTGGAAGAAAAGATAAGAGCAACAGGTCTGCAGGAAGAACGCTTTCAGAACAACGATGCAAAACTCTGATATTACACGGGACTTCCTTCTTGGGCAATTTTTTTTGCCACTCTTCACGTTTACATCATGTGCTCTCCCAACGTGTAAAAAACTCACAAAGTTTGGTCAAGTGCGAATGTTCCTCATGAAGTTGCGATTGAAAATTTTTGACGAGGACCTAGCTTACAGATTCGGAGTCAGCCAGTCAACTGTTTCACGAAACTTCCACCGCGTTCTTGATGTAATGTTTGTAAAGACTCAGTCGCTGATACACTGACCCAGTCATGACGCTCTACGTCTCAGTATTCCATCATCGTTCAGGAAATTTTTCAGGAAATGTGCAGTTATTATTGACTGCACCGAAGTGTTTATAGAGCAGCCGTCCGATTTACTGGCAAGGGCACAAGTGTGGAGCAACGACAAGCACCATTCAACTGTAAAGTTTCTAATTGGTATAACACCACAAAGCTCAATATGCCTCCTAAGCAAGTGTTGGGGATGAAGGGCAACAGACACTGAGATAACGGAAAACAGTGACCTCATGAATAAACTGATGCCAGGGGATCTTGTGCTTGCCGATCGTGGTTTTTTTTGTTGATGAATACTGTGGAATGGCGATGGCCGAGGTGAAGGTGCCCCCATTCACCAAGGGAAAGAAGCAACTCGAAAAAGTAGAAGTTGACTGGAGCAGAGAACTTTCTTGTGTTCGGATCCATGTTGAACGGGTAATTGGAATGGTGAAACAAAAATATACTGTACTCCAAAATCGCATTCCAATCACACTGATAAATGATGGGACATCGCCAGAAGCAACTGTGAACAAAATCATACAAGTTGCGTGTGCTCTCGTAAATCTTTGTCCAGGAGTAGTTCCTATGGACTGATTATCATGGAAGTGTTATTTTATGGATCAACAGTATTACCTTATTAGTGATACACATTGTTAAATAATAATAATAATAATAATAATAATAATAATAATACATTTATTTTGTATAGCGCTTTTCAAGAAACCCAAAGACGCTTTGACATAGTACGTAAAACAAAGACAAAAAAGACAAAAATACATAATTAAATAACCAAACAGAAAGGAAGGAGAAGGAGACACACATGAAACAAATTATACGACACACAAAAGACACACATGAAACAAAAGACATAAATACGCACATGAAACAAAACAAAATGACAAGTAATATAAAGTTGCAGCAGTTTTATTGTCACAGTTGTGTCAGCTTCAAAACATATGTACACATATCATGTGCAGCTTCATTTATTGTTCACAGAAAATATGTAGTGTATAAATTTCTACAGAAACATTTCAAACATTACTATATCCATTGTTACTTCACCAAAAAATAATTTTTATGATTCATTCACCATGTGGAATTAGTTGACGCAGTTAGTTGACGCAATTAGTTGACGCATTTAGTTGCGATCGCAGTTGACTCACACATGAACGCGTCGTCAGAGCCTTTATTTGCCTTCTAAGATGGCATCGCGATTGGTTGTTAGGTGCTTCGCGACGTCAATGCATAAGGTCCATTTTGATGCTTATACGCAGGTGATTTTTTTAAAGAGAGATTCTTATAAGAGGATTCTACTGTACTGTATCTCCAAACTGAATCTTCATTGATTACAAATGCTTCTTCCTTTAAAAGCATTTGAAAACATTTTAAAATGCTTCACACTCCTCATTTCTCTGTTAGGAGCATGTCACATCTTCTTCTTCTTCAGCAAAATCTAGCGTTCTTCTTCTTCTTTACTAAGATCTAGCATTCTTATTCTTCAACCCAAGGACTATTTTCCAAAACAGTCTGTCAGCCAAGCGCTTGGACCACCAATCCTTCTTCCGCACCTACAGCAACACCTTTGTCCATTCCTTCAAAAAAATTCTTACCATCCATTCCACGATGTACAAATGTCTCCTGCTCTTCATCTGCTCCAATTGGTTAATCTGATCATACACTAGTGAGAGTCACCATTCTCAGAGAGCTGCCTCATTGCTGGTGAGTCTGCCAGTTTATTCAGACACGTTAGCAAGGACTGCAAGCAGCCACTTCAGGACTGGTCTCCTATATCCACTGCCGCTGATATTAACTCAGCCTGGGAATTCTTCCACAGAAACCTAAACTCTCTTTGGCACAGATCCATCCCATCTCGTCTTCAGTTATCCTACCCTTCTTCCTGCCCATGGTATACTCAATCTTGTGGTGAGACAGTTTCTCTGAAAGAATTTGCTTTCTCTTCCTGGAAAGCAAACGAAGGCAATCTCTGCTCATTCTACAAAGTCCGTAACAAGTGCATGTCCACTGTCCGGAGAGCCAGAAAACATTTGTTCAACCTCAAGATAGAATTGAACTTTCAAACTTGTCTCACTGTAAAAAAAACCTGGTGGTGCCTTGTTAAGTGTGTATCCGGTGTAGCCCCCCTTCCATCCCTTTCCTCTCAACAAATGACACCATATCCGACTCCGCTCATGAGAAGGCCAGAGGCCAGTTTTTACTTCCAAATATTGTGCCCCCAACTCTCTGTACCCACCTTAGTTAGTCGCACCTAACTACAGTAATCCTGGACTCTGTGTCTTTTGCACGTGAGGAGGTGAAGAAGTGTCTAGCAACCCTCAATTCTGATTCTGCAAAAGGACTGTACGGCATCAGTTCACTTGTCCTAAGCATCTGCTCTGATACTCTTAAATTCACACCTGTTTACTTGCTTCCAATTATCAGCACGGTCATGGAATTTATCATCACAGTTGACATAAAATCCTTACTTTTCTCCAAAGGTCTCATCTCAGATCAGCAATTCGGATTCAGACCAGGGCACCCTTACTTTCTACATGCTGCGTCTACTTTCCCAACAAGGGATTCAGGTCCTCAATGTCAAACGAGATCAGGGTCATCTCCCTTGACATATCTCGAGCTTTCGATACAGTCTGGCACCACCCCTTGCTCTCTGACTTCCAACATCCACATTCTCTTCAATCTCATTCTTCCCTCCAGGTTTTCAAGACAACTGTTCATCACCATCTCAGATCATTCCCCATCCCAAACCTATGCCCTTACCACCCCACTCCTCCTCAATTGTCCTGTTTGTGTCCAATTGTTAGAGGGTTAAAGTTGCATTAATTAATGTTTTTGGAAACTTTGGAAACTATTCTTCATTATTCTTCTTGTTTCGTATGCAGCAGAAGGCTTTGTGGTAGCATCATCGGCTGAGCACAATGCTGTGCCGCAGATGTAAAGCCCTCTGCAAGTCAGGGCAGGAAATTGGAATTTGGCCTGGTGCCGGTGATAGCTTGCCTACTCTTCACAGATGAAGATTACTCGCCAACTCTGGGATCTTCAACATTCACCAACTAATCTCAAGTTATCGTCCACCCGAGGGATGCCACTGACATTGATGAATCACCCTGCCCGTGAAACACCAGGATGACAGTTTATAGTAGGGCTGAGATTCAAACCCAGGCTAGACAGTTTAGAGGAGAGTGGCATACCTCTAGGACATCCTGACAGCCCTTATTCTCCATTTAAAATTTTATTCTCCAGTCTCCCATTATCTGAAAAAAGCGACAACACCACTTCGTTGATGTCTACGCACTGCCCACATGCACAAAATGATCTTAAACAATAGCGAGAGATTTTAACAAGCAATTGCACCTGCCACTTGCTCCGAGAAAAGGAATACAATATTGTATATAGTGTTCACTGTGAAACTGAACTTAGTGCAGAATATTTAAATCAAGTCAGGATGTCCAAACTTTTTTGCACACCTTCAAAGTTTTTGTTATGCATGATATAATAAAGAGCATGCCTTTCAAACTATAGCCACTAATGACAGAATGTGAAATATTAAAGTGTGTACAACCTCACTAAAGAGAACCAGAAGAATGAAAGTAAAATACAGGGAGATAATTGAGCTGGCTCATAAGAAGGATATGTTATCATCAAATGTGTCCAAGAACAATGAGCCATATCAGGACTCGTTTATTTTGTCTAAACCTGTGATCATTTATACCATCATTCTGGCCCAGAGGGAACCATGAGACAAGACAATTAGTCTTTGAAAACACTTGAGGATAATAATGATGCTGTGGACTTTTCAATTCCAATTTGCCATCTCAGACTTGAAAGATAGTTGATTTATGATGACGAAATAATTGAATTAAAAAGATTTGCAATGCAAAAGAATGAAGGGTTTTAAAAATGGAAACCACTTATTTTCAGCAATAATTTAAACGTTCAAACCTTCAATATTGTGGTTTCAAACTAAAAACCCTGTTGCTCAAGGGCCTCAGTCAGATGCCCGTGGACCCGGTGGCCGCAGGTGGTCTTTTTCTTCAATTCCCGAAAGATGTGCTTTTAAAACATACAAATCTATGGTAAAACGGACGCTAATTGTTGTCCCAAGAAATAAATTCAGTGACCCATTGTGCAAAATCTTAAAATTTCAGGTCAATCGGATGAAAATGGATGCTTTCATGCAACCTTGACCTTTGACCTTTTGATCTAAAAAGCAATCTGCTTATTATTTTTGATTGGCGAACCAATATGCAATTTTTTTTAATTTCAGGTCAAATGGATGAAAATCGATTATTTTATGCAACCGTGACCTTTGACCTTTTGATATAAAAAGCAATCGGCTTATTACTTTTGATTGGTGAACCAATTCAGTGACCCCATATGCAAATTCTTAAAATTTCAGGTCAATCGGATGAAAATTGATGCTTTCATTCAACCTTAACCTTTGACCTTTTGATCTAAAAAGCAATCGGCTTATTACTTTTGATTGGTGAACCAACACGCAATTCTTTTTTTAATTTCAGGTCAATTGGATGAAAATTGATGATTTTATGCAACCGTGACTTTTGACCTTTTGATATAAAAAGCAATCGGCTTATTACGTTTGATTGGTGAACCAATTCAGTGACCCAATATGCAAATTCTTTAAATTTCAGGTGAATTGCATGAAAATTTGATGATTTTATGTAACGCTGACTTTTGACCTTTTGACCAAATTATTAATTAGACTTCTCCATATTCTCATAATAAAGCAATCCTGAAAATTTGATGACAAAGCGCAAATGGTAAATTAAAATGTCAGGTAAATTGGATGAAAACCGATGATTTTTGGGGATGCTTACCTTTGACCTTTTGGCAAATTTATTAATTTATCTTCTCCATATTCGCAAAATAAAGTGTTGTTGAACATTTGATGAAAACAGCTCAAATTGTTAAAAAAGCTGCAGCCCGGACAGACACACAGACAGACCCGCACATAGACGGACAAAAATAGTGATTGCAGAACCCAGTATCCTGCATGATTCAACATGAAGCAACACATCCGGAAATAAACAAAATATAATTGGCTTGTTCTTGTCACACACCCAACTCATCCACCAAGTTTTGTCATAATCCGACTTCAACGTTTTGAGATATACTAAAATACGGACAAACACACAAACAATTTTTTTTTTTTAATTATCGTATCTTCACCGAAATAGAACGATTCTTCCTTGGCAGACACCCGACCTGGTCACTAAGGTTTGTCCGAATCCGTCCATAACTTTTTGAGTCATCCTGCTCACAGACAGACTCACAGTCATCCTGCTCCCGATGTCCCTGCTCTCAAATGTTGTGTTTGTGTGCTTCCCCTTCTCTCCCCATCTTCTCTACTGCTCCCCTTATTATATATTTTGTTTGTCTGTTTGATTTTTTTTTGTGTGATAAATGTTAGCTCTTTCACGAGCCTCGATTCTGTATACAAAAAAATAAATAAATAATAATGACAAACATGGGTGAAAACATAACCTCCCTCCACCTTTGGTGGCGGAAGTAATTACTAGCACGAGGAACAACAACCTTTTTTCCCAATAATTGTTAGAATGTTTTATTTATTAACATTGTGTATACTGAATTCCCTTGTGGTTTAAACTGAGATTGGCATGGATTAAATAGAATCATAGATTAATTATTAAATAGAATCCAAACTCCCACACTCACTTCAATCCCACTCCTCCCTCCAGGTATTTAAAACAGCTGTTCACCACCATCCCTTATCTTCCCCCATCCAAAGCCTTGATCTTTTCTTCCCTCATTAATACACTCCAAATCCACCTCTTTCAATCTCCTACTTCATTCCTTAAATTCCTAGTAGTGTTTGTTTGCTTTATTCCGTTTACCCCTCCCCCTGGCCCCCACCCTTCCGCAGATCTTGTTCTCTACTGTTGTTGTGCTTGTATGCTTCCCTCTCCCTCCCTCCCCCCCTTGTCTCCCGCTCCCTTTATTGTACTGTATGTTTTATGTGTCCGTGCATATTTTCATGTTTAATGTGTTAGCTCTTACACGAGCCTCGATTCTGCATACAAAAAAAAGATTCCTGACTTACAAATGAAGGATCGAACAATGAGTATTCTTCCTCTTGTCTAAGTTGAGTGAGTCGGTCAGGTTTAGAGGAAAAGTCAAATTCAAGTGGGAGAATAGTGCACCTTTTGGACCAGTGCGGCCATTGTTAGCCGAAAAGAGTTAACCTTACCGCATTTCTATGTACCAAGAGAGTAAGAGGGAAACCACAGAAAGAGACAGACTTCTTGACCATTATATATGACATTTCTGCCAAAGGGTAATAGTATGATGCTGAATGGCATTCCCTCATGCAAGGTTTGCCAGTTACCGGGAGTATTTCGGGTACAACTGGAGGTCACCATCCAAGAGTGAATACTTTTTATGTATGGATGGAAGATCTTGCTTATGGTGGACATTTCCCTTTTCAAAAAAGTGCCACAGTGGCACAAAATAATTGATAGCCAAGTCTGATCACGGGCTAAGGTCGTGCGGAGCAAAGTCAGGTGGTTTGATTGAGAACACAAACCTTTAGGGATTGGGGTCGGGAGGTGAAGGGCAGTTGCAATCAGCTGATGGAACAACAGACGGATAGGTGCCACATCGACATTTGCTGCTGAATGATTGTGCCACTCGCTTGGCAAGCGGTGATCAATCGCTGTACTTGATGTCCGAGTGACCTTTTTCGCTGCTCGACTGTGCTCTCAAAGCTTTTAGCTTTCGTCGCTTCCCATCAAGCTGGTGCATCTAACACCCTCTACAAGGTCACGTCGCCTTTGGCTGTGGCCAAACAAAAGCCTCCAGGAAATACAATCCTTATCATACAAAGGATTTTGACTTTAGGCAATTTTTGAAAAGTTTTCCAACTTTCCTCAAAGCTCTGGCTAATATCCATAAATCAAAGATCTCAACATGCTTGTCTTCACTGATAACTGGCCAATCAATAACACTCAAAGAAATGTATTATACTTGAATCTTTCTGTTAATGGCAGATGGCTTCATTCATTATTGATGGCATAGGTTACCTCAGGTGAGCAGGAATCCTGTTGCTGAGATTCAGAAAGACCTATACTTGACCAAGGGCATGCATATCGTGGTCAAATAATTTCTAGCAACATCATTCCTTGCTGGTTTGTGATGTAATGCCTTTCCCAGGAAGCACGGTTATAAGCTTGTCATGGAAAGGAAGATAGAGTGACTCCCATTTAAGGATTTGGGAGTTTGGACCCCAGAGCAGTGCCTCGTCATGCAAGGAATACTCGGAACTTAACATTATTGCACTGTACCCCACTGCCAGCTGGAGGAGAATTTGATTGAGAAGCATGTTACGGCAAACATGAAGAGCCTGTTTTCTCTATTAAGGCCTTAATGTTTTTATAATTACTAGGGCATGCCCATACTATATATATATCTAAAATTATATCCCCCCCCCTCTATTTACATGAAATGGTTTGGTCCAAAGCGAACGGCTTGCGAGTACGGTGACAATCCCCCCCCCTCTATTTACATGAAATGGTTTGGTCCAAAGCGAACGGCTTGCGAGTACGGTGACAATCCCCCCCCCCCCCTCTATTTACATGAAATGGTTTGGTCCAAAGCGAACGGCTTGCGGAGTTTGGTAAAGAAATCGCCATAGCGTGCACAAACGCGCAGGAAAGCGAAAGAATCGCAAAGTAGTTTTAATTAGTTTTCAAACATAGTTTAACGCCAACATAGTTTGCCAACGTGAAATAAATGAATACGCTCTCAAATGTGCCGTCCGAGGCAGAGTCTGTTCGCCACGTTCGGCACACGTGATAGCTCGCTGCTCTCTGATTGGTTGAATCGTTTTTTGGACATAGCTCGCTAACTACTTGTCCGATTAATATGAAACCTTGAAAAGGCACATCCTCGGGTCCCCAGCAATATACCTGGCAAGTTTAAAGTATATCGGACCCGTGGTTGTCGAGAAACAGCGGTCACAGACATACAGAGATTACTGGAATTATAGATAGACTAGGGCATGCCCGTACTATATCTATATCTAAAATTATATCCCCCCCCCCTCTATTTACATGAAATGGTTTGGTCCAAAGCGAACGGCTTGCGAGTACGGTGACAATCCCCCCCCTCTATTTACATGAAATGGTTTGGTCCAAAGCGAACGGCTTGCGGAGTTTGATAAAGAAATCGCCATAGCATGCACAAACGCGCAGGAAAGCGAAAGAATCGCAAATTAGTTTTAATTAGTTTTAAAACATCGTTTAACGCCAACATAGCGGCAACATAGTTTGCCAACGTGAAATAAATGAATACGCTCTCAAATGTGCCGTCCGAGGCAGAGTCTGTTCGCCACGTTCGGCACACGTGATAGCTCGCTGCTCTCTGATTGGTTGAATCATTTTTTGGACATAGCTCGGTAACTACTTGTCCGATTAATATGAAACCTTGAAAAGGCACATCCTCGGGTCCCCAGCAATATACCTGGCAAGTTTAAAGTATATCGGACCCGTGGTTGTCGAGAAACAGCGGTCACAGACATACAGAGATTACTGGAATTATAGATAGATGGGGCAAAATAAATATTATGAACACAAAAATAACATAGTATGACTCCTCTCTTGATTTCCCCACATCATTTCTATCCTCTTTTTATTCCTCCATTCTCCAATTCTCCTTTTTATCCAGACATGACCCTGCCTGCCCCTCCCCTACCATCTCTCAATATACTTTTCTTTTTATTCACCCACTTCCAGTTCCCCCCTCCTAAGCTCACCCAATCAACATTCAACAGCATAAGCTCACACATGCATTTTGTATCCCACTGATGGGCCGGATCTGCATCCGGACTGAACCAAAATCTACTCAGCTTGTCTTGTCACCCAACCAACTCATCTACAACTTTTTGAAATATGTTACGCCCTGAAGCACACCAAGCCAAGCATGCTATCAAACCGGCTTTATGTATAGGTTATAACAATCGAAAAACTATTCATATACATAAAGAAAGAGGCAACAAAGAAGGAAGAAGAGAGGGAAAAACCAAATTGGAAAAACCATATAGCACGAGGGTGAAGGAGTAGGCAGCCAGGGAGCTGGAGGGTGCTGCTTGTGTAAAGGACTGGGGCGACCTGAGGGAACCCCTCGGAATCCGGCCAGTCCCAATGGAGGACCTACTGTCCGGTGGTCCTGAAGATATCAGAAGAGGAGAGACCCAGACGATGAGGATGTGAGCGGTACTGTATCCTCCAGTATCAACTTAAGGCAAGGACGGGGATCCAAACTGGAGGAGCCGCAGCGAGAGTTCGAATAAGCACAGCATTCAAGGCAGGCCCCACAGTAGGCCCAGCAGTAGGCCCAAATGCAGGCCCAGCAGTAGGCCCCAATGCAGGTTCAGCAGTAGGCCCCAATGCAGGCCCAGCAGTAGGCCCCAATGCAGGCCCAGCAGTAGGCCCCAATGCAGGCCCAGCAATAGGCCCCAATGCAGGCCCAGCAGTAGGCCCCAATGCAGGCCTAGCGGTAGGCCCCAATGCAGGCCCGGCGGTAGGCCCCAATGCATGCCCAGCGGTAGGCTCCAATGCAGGCATGGCGTTAGGCCCCAATGCAGGCCCGGCGCTAGACCCCAATGCAGGCCCGGCGGTAGGCCCCAATGCAGGCATGGCGTTAGGCCCCAATGCAGGCCCGGCGCTAGACCCCAATGCAGGCCCGGCGGTAGGCCCCAATGCAGGCCCGGCGGTAGGCCCCAATGCAGGCCCGGCGGTAGGCCCCAATGCAGGCCCGGCGGTAGGCCCTAATGCAGGCCTGGCAGTAGGCCCCGATGCAGGCCCAGCGGTAGGCCCCAATGCAGGCCCAGCCATAGGCCCCAATGCAGGCCCAGCCATAGGCCCCAATGCAGGCCCAGCCGTAGGCCCCCAATGCAGTGATATGGCAGCAAGAGTTTGATCAAAGGCAAATTTCAGGTAGAGAGGTGGCCGCAGGGGTTTTGATCAGGCACAACCTTCAGGTGGAGAGAATGCAGCTGGAAGCCTCACAACACACGAAAAGGCACACCGCCATGAGCCCTCCTCCAAAATGGGCACTCTCTCCTCCTCTGCATCAACTTCCTGGTCCTTTTTTTTTCTGCCCCACAGCCAATCATAGGCTTTATACCAGTGGGCTGAAGCACTTGGTCTAACTCGGGGTGGGGTGGGGGGTTAGTGGAGATGAAGAAGACAGAGAGAAAAGAAAGGTCACAGACCGTAACAAATATCATGCGATACACCGTCTTTGGCCCCATCTCTCAATGGTGAAGAATCACTTTTAAAATTATTGTGTACAAATCCATATTGAGATGTTTACCAAAATGAAATCATTTCGTCCTTGTCACACACCCAACCTCTCCACCAAATTTCGTCCAAATCCGTTTACAACTTTTAGAGATATCTTGTTCACAGACAGACAGACAAACAACTAGACAGACAGGTGAAAACACAACCTCCGCAACCAAAACTAGGTGAGTTTTGACTCATATTATTACGATCATCGACTCGTATTCCTATCACAGTTGATTTACCATACACTTACACTAAAACATGAATTAAAGGAAATAACTATTCTAATCTCTGCATCCTTAGCCCCGAGAAGCCATTTTCACAACACTACCCCCACCTCTCTCTTTCAGACTCTCCAGAGTTTGCATCCAGCAGATTTAATGCCACTTTGATGTTTTTATTTGGGGACTCTTGAAATCAGTGGTTTATACCACGAGACCGCAAACTATCGAAGATCTAAATAATTAAATCAGAAACTAATGTGCTAAAATCGATGTGTTTATGCTAAGAAACTTTCAAAGAAACCCACATACAATAATTGATTTGCGTATGCATGTCAGTAGCTGCCACTGATCGTAGCGCAGGCCTTCGGTCAGAGAGAACGTTACGGTCAGGTTACGGTCAGAGAACCCTGGTGTTGGGCTAGCGGCTAGGGTGCCGGCTTAGGATCCTAGGATCCTGGGTTCGTAATCCCGGTCGATCGCTGAATTAACGCCAGGGGGGTTGACTCAGCCTGTCATCCTTCCGAGGTCGGCTAATTGAGTACCAGTTCACTGGTAATTCCCTGTTTGTTGTTAAAGGCGGCGAAAAGGGTTGGCGTCAGGAAGGGCATCCGGCCGTAAAACATTGCTTCAAATAGGGGACCGAAAAACAACAACAACCACGGTTCCCGAAAAAGGCCAACGCCCGCTTTGCGGGGAAAAATGGCCTCTAAAGGTGTTTGTTTTTTTTTTGTTTGTTTTTTTTATGCATGTCAGTAGCTCACAATTTGAGCAATTATTGTAATAAAATTGTAGAATAAATATCCCTATGATTCCGGACATTTGAAACACGCTGTTTAACGTGAACACACGGGGACATTCGTAGAAAAAGGACAAGCACGCATAATTTACGGGATTATGAACTTGGGTTACCCAGATCATTAGCCAATGGTTCAGATGAGAACACTAACAAGACAACCCAATTATTGTCACAAACAATCAAACATTTACAATATCCAGGATTGAAGTAAGAACGCGTACGGGGCAGGTTGTAACAGCCTTGTAAAAAAATCTCATGTTGTTATGTTGAAAAACTTTTGAATTGCTGTGCATCACCGCATGGTGTTAAAAATTGGAGATGACCTGATTGACATTTTTCACAGCGTAAATCTTTTGTTTCTATAGCACCCAACTGCTGACAGTGAGAACGTGAAGTTTCATTTAACCTTCCAATTCAATTGCTGTAGAGCTCGGTTATTGTCAAAACAACAACGGTGGGTTTTGCACTATATCAGGGATTGAGGCGATGTGCATGGCTTACCACAACATTGTGAATGCTCTCATTTGGAAAAAATAAAATACAAAAATACCACGCGTTTCCCACATTGGGATTAAACTGTAAAACACAGCTTATATCCTTGGGAATTATGTCGACTGAAATCTCTTTGGAGTTAATCAAGTATTTTATCAGGCAGGAGCAACAAACAAAAGAAAAACAGGTTAACATTTTGAACACTCTCGAGGAAAGTATCATGTTTATATTTTTCCACTGCAAGTACTACATACCTTTCTCTGGGGAAATAAATAGTTTTGTAATGACATTCACAAGGCAATCCATGACATGGACCACAGTTGTGCGCAAGCCAATCATATTGGCATGATATTCTATGTGGTAACAATGAATTTTGCAAAGCTACTTTGCATGCATAACAGTTACTGTATGCAAATTAAAAAAGCTATGACTGGACGCAATAGTGGGAATAGCAATTACATGCAAAATCTACTTTCCATTTCCATGGCGGTGATATACACCACATGACCAAAAGTATGCAGACACCGGAACATCACACATCTCATTGCAAAATAATGGGCATTAATATGGAGTTGGTCGCCCATTTGCTGCTATAACAGCCTCCACTCTTCTGGGAAGGCTTTCTACTAAATGTTGGAACATTGCTGTGGGGAGTTGCTTCCATTCAGCCACAAGAGCGTTAATGAGGTCGGGCACTGATGTTGGGCGATTCAGCCTGGCTCGCAGTCGGCGTTCCAATTCATCCCAATGGTGTTTGATGGGGTTGAGGTCAGGGCTCTGTGCAGGCCAGTCAAGTTCTTCCACACCAATCTCGACAAAGCATTTCTGTATGGACCTACCTTTGTGCATGGGGGCATTGTCATGCTGAAACAGGAAAGGGCCTTCCCCAAACTGTTGCCACAAAGTTGGAAGCACACAATCGTCTAGAATGTCATTGTATGCTGTGGCGTCAAGATTTCCCTTCACTGGAACTAAGGGGCCAAGCCCGAATCATGCAAAACAGCCCAGACGATTATTCCTCCTCCACGAAACTTTACAGTTAGCACTATGAATTTGGTTAGGTAGTCTTCTCCTGGCATCCGCCAAACCCAGATTCGTCCGTCAGACTGCGAAATGGTGAAGCATGATTCATCACTCCAGCCGATGCTTGGCATTGCGCATGGTGATGTTAGGCTCATGTGTGTCTGCTCGGCCATGGAAACCCATTTCATGAAGCTCCCGACGAACAGTTGTTGTGCTGATGTTGCTTCCAGAGGCAGTTTGAAACTCTGTAGTGAGTGTTGCAACTGGGGACAGATGATTTTTATGCGCTACACACTTCAGCACTTGGCGATTCCGTTCTGTGAGCCTATGTGGCCTACCACTTCGCGGCTGAGCTGCTGTTGCTCCTAGACGTTTCCACTTCACAATAACAGCACCAACAGTTAACCGGGGCAGCTCTAGCAGGGCAGAAATTTGTCGAACTGACTTGTTGGAAAGTTGGCATCCTATGATGGTGCCACATTGAAAGTCACTGAGTTCTTCAGTATGGCCCATTCTACTGCCAATGTTTGTCTATGGAGATTGCATGGCTGTGTGCTTGATTATATATACATGTCAGCAATGGGTGTGGCTGATATAGCCAATTCCACTAATTAGAAAGGGGTGCTTTACCAAAAAGCTCTAATTTGGTCTCATCTGACCACAGGACATTCTCCCAGAAGGATTTTGGCTTGTTCAGGTGTGTTTTGGCAAACTCCCGTTGGGCTTTCTCAGCAGTGGCGTCCTCCTGGGTCTCCTACCATATAACCCCCTTTCATTGAGTTGGCGACGGATGGTGTGAGTTGAAACTGTCGTACTTTGTGTCTGAAGGTCAGCTTGAATCTGTTTGGCAGTTGATTGAGGTGCTTTCTCCACCATTAAAACAATCTTTCGCTGCAATCTTCGATCAAGTTTTCTCTTGCAGCCACGTCCAGGGAGGTTGGCTACAGTGCCATGGGCCTTAAACTTCCTGATAACTTTGCGTAGGGTGGACACAGGAACATCAAGGTCTCTGGAGATGGACTTGTAGACTCGAGATTGACCATTCTGGGTTACAATCTTGCATTTGACCTCCTCAGACAATTCCCCGGTTTTCTTTCTTTTCTCCATGATCATTGCGGTACACACAGTGCCACAAAACAGCAGAATGACTCCTTTTCTCTATTCAAACTGGTTGAATGAGTGATTTTTATTTTGCATGCACCTGCAACTCACCACAGGTGAGTTCAATTCCAAAGTAAAGGAGAATCACCTACTTGAAATCTTATTATTTCTAACAACTACTAAGAGTTGCCAATAATATTGTCCGGGCCATTTTAGGATTTCTGTGTGGAATAAGCTAAGATTTCGTAATTTTTTCAACTTTTTTTGTTTTGTTCCATTGCAAACCAGAGAAATACATATGTGGATACTAGAATATTTTTTTTATTTCAACAAATTTCTGGAGAAATGGTGCATTATTTGAAAAAGTGCAAGGCTACCAATATTTTTGGCCACGACTGCATATGTATTTATATGTATTTATTTATATATATATATATATATATATATATATATATTATATACACGTTTATATATATATATATATATATATGTATATATATATATATATATATATATATATATATATATATATACATATATATATATATATATATATATATATATATATATATATATATATATTGTTATGTCTGGGGGTAAAGCAATATCTAGAGCCAGGTAGATCTGTATGGTTATGTATTCGACTGTCGCGATAGGGAATATACCTGTAATAAGTTCTTCATGTTTAGGCATTTGTCGGGATAAGATGTATGATTGTGAATCTACCAGGAGATTCGGGTGATAGTTAGTAAGGGAATAATGAGTATAGCCCCTGTATGTCTCACCTGGTAATCAAACCTTTGTCCATTATGGCACTGCAAACCACAAAAACATTAGTTAAGACCTTTAGTACAACACTAAATGACGCCCTTCCACCTGACATGACTTAGGAATAAATCGGGCTGGAACACCGCCACAATTGGCCGCCACCATTTACACCTCCGAGAGGCCGATCCGCCTCGCATAGCACGTGCTTTAACACAAGGACCACGGGGTCGGGGACGGGAGTGGCAGAGGTGCAGTGGGCATGACCTGGACGAGCCGGCGAGTCATGTGAGGCTCTGATTGGGTGAACAGTGCAGAAGTGTTGGCTTGGAGGAGTTCTGCAGATGAGTTGAGATGAGAGCAGAGCCCCGACCTGAGTAGAGAGTTCACTTGAGTGGAGTCCGGAGTGAGAGTTGATACGAGTGCAGTTCGTACGAGCAGTTGCTGAGCGCCATTGAGTCAGCAGTTCGTGTGCACAGGCAGTTCGGAACGGAGCAGTTGGAAGTTGGGTGACAAGCGGCATAACCAAGTTCAGGCAGTTCAGATCGGAGATCCTGAAGATGAGTTCAGAGCGCCAGGGGAGCTTGCTGTCCTGCTTTGGGGCCTCGTGTGCGAACGGAGTGGGCGTTGGCTCGGGCCTTTGCGTTGCTGTGGTGCTCGGAGGCGGTTGGTGAAGGCCTGGTGGCGGCCGAGCGGGGCCGTGTTATAAGAAGAAGACGACAAAGACAGATAAGCCGAGCTCCGCGTACATTTTGCACCAAAAGACGTGTTTCTTTCGTAATTCATAATCCCCCGTTTTGTATTTGAGGTCTGGAGTGCGGGATCCCGATTTAGAATAGTTCATTACCGGCGCGTATTTTCCTGTCCTGCCTTTTCATTTAATAAATCGTTGTATTATTTTCTGTATATACCTGAATGCAGTTTCCGGTTTGATTTTAATAGATAAGGCTGCGGGGCTCTCGTCGTTCCCCTCCATCCTGCTCGCTTTGGGCTTTGGTTTTGGAATCCACTATTGAGTTTTCGCCTCGGGAGTTAAAGCCTCGTAATCGGCCTCTGCAACTCTGGTGTTAATCGGAGTTGCGTGACGTTTGGTGTCAGGAGTGTAGGATTCGAACCCGTCGAACAATTTTTTTTGGCCACAGCGAGACATCGACACGGTCGGGCGTACATTGCGCCCGACATTCGAACGCAATTTTTTTTATAGGCGAGGTGGAGAAATTTAACTGTCAATTGGACATACGGAGCGCGATATCGCGTCTTCGTCAAATTTAAATTGTGTTTCTGGAATTAAAATAAATATGCGTGCAGGGAACGACCTTCCGAAAAGCGGATGTCGGAGGTCGACGAAATGAAGGTGCGTAGCGAGGCTTCCGTCAGTGTAGGGAGTGAGCCGGAAATGGGGGGAATGGAGGATAGCGTTGGAACTTCCCTCACCGGAGGGACGGCCTCCATAGACACCCAGGCCTTAATGAAATGAATGAAGGGAATGAGTGATCGATTGGAGGAGCAAATTAAAGGAAAAATTGAGGGACTGATTAACAAAATGGATGCCTGGTCGATTAAATTGAAGGAAGGACGAAGGAATGGTGCCCCCGGGGCACAGGAGAAGCCAAATGTGGCAGGGTTTGAATCTGAACGGGGGGAAGGCAAATTGGGAATGCAGCGGGAACGGCATGTGTAGAGGTGAATGGGGAGTGTGCACAGGTGAGCATGGAAGGTGAAATTGGGAACAGGGAATGTTTCCCACCTGGTAGCCTGGTTGTTTGTCGGGACCGGGTGGATGTCACAATACCTCAACAGGGAGATGAATTTGGAATTGTGCAGCACGAGGGTGGTGGTGCAGTGCAAGGGGGGGGGGGGGTAACGTTATTGGGGGTCCGTGTGGTGGAGCCGGACCATGTATTTATTGATCAAAGCCTGGCGGGGCCAGAAATAATTTGTGATGAGGATGATGTGGCACAGCGGCTGGGGACCTGGGACAGTCCCATGGAGGCAGAGGTTGACCGGGCCCAAAGGAGCCTGGGTAAAGAGGTGAGTTGGTCTGAGGAGGTGGTTGGAATGACCGTGGAGACGCTCGCCGAACACTACGATTTGGAAACAGAGGCTCCAAAATTGGACAACCAGTTGGGGGAGTGTGTTGGCTCCAGGCTGGATTTGGACCTTGAAGGATCGGGAGATAGAGCCTCCGAAGATTTGGTCCCTGTAGGGAATTTGGACCAACTGCAGGGAGGGGCAGAACAACCCGAGGGAGTTGTTACCTGCAGCTGCGGTTTGGGATGGGAAATCAAAATTTCTAAAAAGAAATTTAAAATTAAATTAAAATGGGAATTTGATTTGGAGTAGCCTTGGTTGGAGTTGGTCCCCAGGCTGCGGGATTTGGACCAGGAGAGGTCATTGGTGATGGCATCGGGGAAAAGTTGCCCCTTTGTAAATTTGGGGATGCCAGCCAGCTGGGGGGCTGTGCTGGCAGGATTTGGACGTGGGGTCCAGCCATGGGGGGCATGGTACAACCTGGGCCACACGGGGGGTCTGGCGGAGTGTGGTGTCCCTTGTCCGTCGGGGGACCGGCTGGGCGAGTGCCTCGGGCCGACAGGGTCACTGGACACTGGTGGGGGTTAAGACCTTCAGAGGGGTCCGGGGTGGTCTCTCAAGCCTGGGATGGCATTTATTGAGGACCACTAGGGGGAGGTGTTGTGGGTCGCGCTTTGGTGGTGGTACCGCAGATGGCCAGCTTGGGCCTGATGTAGTGACCACCCGGGTATGCGGCCTGACACCCTCTCCCTGAGACTTTGGGACAACCGGCATGTGATGACCTGCCATGCCGTGTTGGGCTATGGACGCGGGTCCAACCAAATGGACAGGGATAGAGATAGCCTGCCGGACAACCATTGGGGCATCTGTGGAACGTGATGGTGTGAGAGTGACCTTCCACAGATGTTCCGTTATGATTTATGGACTCTCGGTTTGGGAAGAGAGCCATGGGGGATGTGAATCGGGAGATGTGTAACGAGCCGAGCATATGGGCCATGCTCGGCTGGCATGTGTATGGCAAAGCATCTTTCTTTGGTTGAGATTGGTGAAATGTGAAAAATGTTTGGCATGGGTAATCTGTGGATTAGATGCAAATTTAAGGGTGAATTTTGTGAAGAGAAATGGTGGACACTGTTTAGTGACGCCATTATTGATCCAGGTGTGGTAGACCAAAGTGTTGGAGGCTGTGATAAAATTGACAGGGTAGCAGGACACAGCCTTCGACTGGTTATGGGGGCGACTGCGTCAATATTTGGGACGCGGAGTCATGGGGATGTAGTTGTGTAGTTGAGGGTCAACGTGGGCTCTGGGTGTCTGAGGGGTGTGGACCATGTCTTCTGGGTGGGTCTCCTGGTGGAGCAGGGCTGTCGACTGAACCTTGGTGTGGTCAAGTGTGGGTGAGAACTGGGGGGGGGGGGCTGCAGTTCTGTGGTCGGACTGGGGGATGATGGGGAGGTGCAGGGGATGTGGCTGTAGGGATGCCACGCACTGCGACCGTGCCCCCCAGGGCCGAGGTTGTGTGTGTAGTCGGACTGGGGGATGATGGGGAGGTGCAGATGACGTGGCTGTAGGGATGCCACGCACTGCGAACGTGCCCCTCAGGGCCGAGGTTGTGTGTGTAGTTGGACTGGGGAATGATGGGGAGGTGCAGGGGACCTGGCTGTAGGGATGCCACGCACTGCGACCGTGCCCACCAGGGCCGAGGTAGTGTGTGTGGTAGTGTGTTTTTGGCAGCAGGTGCTCACCACATTGGCCAGCTGGGGCTGGTTCAGCTGTGTTCCTCGCAGGGGGGCCGAAGGATGGATGGTGGGTCGCACCCTTATGGACACTCATGGGGCATGTTGGCATTTTGACTGCTCACCTTGTCCCGATGACCCTTGCACGGTAGGGGTGCAGAGCTGTCGTGGCCACTGGTAGTTGTGTAGCGATGATCACCGTTGGATGCGGATCCACATACCTGCCAGTATAGTGGGGACAAAAGTGGAATTTGGAAGTATTTGGTTGGCCCAATGTGAAATTTTGGGATTTTGTGGGTGGGTGGCACTTTGGGTTTGACCAACCTGCAACTACCTGCACTTGAGGTGAGTGTTTTGAGGAGTACGGTCCCAGGCTCCATGTCTTGCTTTGGAAATTTTGGGACATGTAATTTGGAGTTGGGAGGCAGGTGAGAGTGATGACATGGTCGGTGAGTGGATGGAATGGGGGCCACACAGTGTCTTGTGGGTGGCGTGTGTTTATGTGTAGAGGTGATGTGTTTTCATGTGGTCGTGAGGTTGGAGAAATATGAGTGAGTGGTGATTATTGAGTTTTGAAATGTGTTTTGGAAATGGAAATGTGTAATGGTTTAAATGTGAATGGGATTTCACATCTAGCAGGCCATGGCAAGCTTTGTAACATCTTTTGAACCATTTCTGGAATTGTGCTGAGTTGTGTTGAGAATTGAATGTCAGCGGGAGAGGAAGTGTGTTTTGGGGTCTTGTGCGTGGGTAAGGTGTGTCTGTCCGCAGGTACAGATCAAGCTCTGAGGAGCGATGCCTGCGCTCCCCCCCCACCCCCCCCCACCCTCTGCGGCAATTACCCCTGGCAGCCGGTGGTAACTGGAAATTGGAGCTCGTCGGTGGAGGGTCTGGTTGGGCGCCACGGGGTGAGGAAGTCCCCCGGTGATCCATGTTGCTGCGCTGAAGCAGGAGGCCGCGGTGGAGCCTGGTGTGTGTGGAGACCCTCACCGGCGAGGTAACGGTGGAAAGGGGCTGTTGGCCTGCCATGGGCCAAGAGGTAAAGGGGGGGGGGGGGCAATGAACTTGTAAGTCGGTTGACTTGTTCTTGGGACTGCGGGCACCACAGCCTGAAGCGCCTCCACCATCTTTTTGTGCGGTACCTCCCCGCTGCCTAGTTTAGAAATGCACACACATGATATGACATCAATGCCATGGTCCTGCAGGGGGGTGTAGTGAAATAAGTGCTTTGAAATGATTTTTGTGTAATGATGAGTTTTGGAATGAGAATGTGTGGATAAGGGGTTTGTGTTGCATGAATGTGGGCGAAATCCACCGAGCCATGTCACTCACCTGCAACATCTGGACAGGGCCCGTGGAAATTTAGAGGGTGCATTGGGATGGCCCCACAGGTAAGGTTGTGTCTTGTGGCATCCACCGGGGGACACGGTCTGTAGACCGGGGTATGTAAAAATGTTTATAGAGTTTTGGAGTTTTCAGAGTAAGTGGCTAAGTTTGTGGTTAAGTTAGTGTTGCGTGTTGTTTGTTTCCTCCCTCCGCAGGAGCAATGAAGACCATTGTAAATATTTGATTGCATGATGGTTGAGGGGTTTAGCATGTTAAGGAAGTGTAGGTAGGTAGTCCGACTCACTTCCCTCAGCCCTCCTGATTTATTTCATAAGCTAAGTAAGTGTGAGACAGTAAGTGTTAAGGCTGGAATGGTAGCGCCTGCAGTGAACCTAGCAGGAGCTACGGCTCCAGGTATGGGGCTGTGTTATGTCTGGGGGTAGAGCAAAATGTAGAGCAGAGTAGATCTGAGTAGGTAACATGCTTCGAAATGGCGCGATAAGGAACACTTCCTGTAATAAGTCCATGTTTAGGCGTTTTGTCGGTTAAGGTGTATGTGAACGTCTCCCGACCACGAGCAATTGTGAATCTACCAGGAATTTTGAGTGTTAAGTAGTTAGGGATGAAAGATAACGCCCCTGTGAGTCCAACCTGGTCATCAAACCTTTGTCCATTATGGCACTGCAAACCACATAAACATTAGTTAGGACCTTTAGTACAACACTAAATGACGCCCTTCCCCCTGACATGACTTAGGAAGAAATCGGGCATGAACACCGCCACAATTGGCCGCCACCATTTACACCCCCGAGAGGCCGATCTGCCTCGCATAGCACGTGCTATAACACAAGGACCACGTGGTCGGGGACGGGAGTGGCAGTGGCACAGTGGGCATGACCTGGATGAGCCGGCAAGTCGTGGGAGGCTCTGATTGGGTGAGCAGTGCAGAAGAGTTGGTTCGGAAGAGTTCTGCAGATGAGTTGAGATGAGAGCAGAGCCCCGACCTGAGTAGAGAGTTCACTTGACTGGAGTCCGGAGTGAGAGTTGATATGAGTGCAGTTCGTACGAGCAGTTGCCGAGCGCCATTGAGTCAGCAGTTCGTGTGCACAGGCAGTTCGGAACGGAGCAGTTGGAAGTTGGGTGATGATCGCCATAACCAAGTTCAAGCAGTTCAGATCGGAGATCCTGAAGATGAGTTCAGAGCGCGAGGGGAGCTTGCTGTCCTGCTTTGGGGCCTCGTGTGTGAACGGAGTGGGCGTTGGCTCGGGCCTTTGCATTGCTGTGGTGCTCGGAGGCGGTCGGAGAAGGCCTGGTGGCGGCCGAGTGGGGCCGTGTTATAAGAAGAAGACGACAAAGACAGATAAGCCCAGCTTCCCATACATTTTGCACCAAAAGACGTGTTTCTTTCGTAATTCATAATCCCCCGTTTTGTATTTGAGGTCTGGAGTGCGGGATCCAGATTTAGAATAGTTCATTACCGGCGCGTATTTTCCTGTCCTTGCTTTTCATTTAATAAATCGTTGTATTATTTTCTGTATATACCTGAATGCAGTTTCCTGTTTGGTTTTAATAGATAAGGATGCGGGGCTCTCGTCGTTCCCCTCCATCCTGCGCGCTTTGGGCTTTGGTTTTGGAATCCGCCATTGAGTTTTCGCCTCAGGAGTTAAAGCCTCGTAATCGGCCTCCGCAACTCTGGTGTTAATTGGAGTTGCGTGACAATATATATATATATATATATATATATATATATATATATATATATATATATATATATATATATATATAGCTATGGTTCTCCGCCGCCCTTCTTCCCCTTACCAAGGGGGGATTAATCCCCTTGTTCTTTCTGGGCTTGATGGAACCGAGACTTGAAACGCCCCTTCTGGGCAAACGCAAAGTAGGGTTTCGGGACCAAGTCTCGCTCGTACCTAAATCCCTGCGCCGCCACAGAAGCGAGGAAGCAAGCCTCACACGAGCCACGTGTGGTTTGGGTATGCCAAGCGGATTGAGTCCCACGTGGTCCGTGCAGTTTAGGTAGTGGAACCCGATTCAAGCGGTTCTATTCGTACCACGCTTCGCCAATGAGGAAACGACAGGAACGATCGAATGGAAAAGGAAGAACACAGGTTTCCCCCGTACCAACTCAAGGTTTAATTATTCCCACACGTATATACAGTGATCGGGACACAGAGACACAGAGCAGCACTTATTCAGTCTTATCTTATCCCCCCGGACTCGGGCCCGTCACACTCACACAGAGAATTGCAGATGGATTGATGTCCCAGCCAGACGCCTCGACGTGTTCGTCCAGGAACGGCCCCGTCCGGCTCTCCATGGGCCCAGCACGTCCCGCGAAGACGGCAAGCAGGCGGTGGAAGGAACCTCGTAGCGCGTCTCCCGAAAAAAGGCAGCCGATGAGGTGGACCGGCAAATGCGTGTCTCTCAGCGCGGCTGGCGATTACACAGCCGTTATCACTCGCGCGACTTAATGCACTGTATGCGGCTCGGCCTCCAACTCAACTGACCGTCACTTTATAAAAGCGCGTATTCCGGTTCATGCGCGTCTTTCTTCACCCGCGTATCTCTCACAGTCCTTGGACGCTCTCAACTCCTGCTCATCAAAGATTCCTCCGGGTTGGTCAGTGCACGCGAGTTCTCCCTGGGCAGCAGTCAAGTCCTCTCGTGGGCTTTGCGCGATGGGTTATATAGATACGCCCCCGAACCTTCTCGAACCCTCTCAAACCTTCTTACCACGCCCTGTGACGCAGTGCTGCCGCCACAACCTCTGAGCCCTGATTGGCGGGTCGTGATTACAGTCAGCTCCTCTGCCGCCCTCATTCGGCTCCACCACAACCCTCCTAGGCCTGCCTCGTGTTAATTCGCCCAAAATGAACCAAAGTCAGCGCAAAGGGGCATGAGGCTAGGGAGGCTGGATAGCCGGTAGAAGTGGGACCTATTCTCCTGACTCTACTCAACGCAGAACTAACATATGAAAAGGACTAAGCTCACAAATACTAAGAAATAACTATACTATCGCGAGGCTACATGCTGTTTGTGTGACTAACTATGAGGGGGAAATTTTAACCTTTATTATACTGACTGTACAAAACTCAAAACCGCAACAATATATATATTATATATATATATATATATATATTGTCGCGATCCCGTCTGTGGAATGTATCCCAGCACGGAATACGGACGTAAATGTCCGGGCTTCAAGTAATCCACGGAGTGAAACAAAGAGACGCAATAAACACAATTGTGTTTTAATCGGCCTTCTAGGGGTAAGGCACGATTATTTATTGGCTCGATCACAAAACCATAAATGGTAACAGGATGGAATACTGCACAAAGCCTGCAGGAACGGTCGGCACCAGGAGCCCCAACCAGGACGCAGGTAATATCTCTCGCGGTTCCAATCGACGACCTCCGGTTCTCGGAGGATAACAGGATGGAATACCGCACAAAGCCTGCAGGAACGGTCGGCACCAGGAGCCCCAACCAGGACGCAGGTAATATCTCTCGCGGTTCCAATCGACGACCTCCGGGACTCGGAGGATAACAGGATGGAATACCGCACAAGGCCGGCAGGAACGGTCGGCCAGTAGCTCCAACACGAAGCCGGGAATCACTCGTTCTCTTCTGGAGTTACTCGCTCGTAAAGTACAGAACGGTAATCGACCAGCCCAACTCGGCTGGCGTGAGGCTTCAAGGAAAGCCCTTTATGATATTTCCCACTCGGAGCCTTCGAGCCGTGTGCGTCCATAAGATGGCGACCGCGCTCTCCTCACTCTCCACCAATCACGTGCCGAATCGCCTCCCAATCGCGTGAGGCTCCAAGGAGGTTACGTCACGTTGTGGGCGGGGCACTCATTTGGGTGAGAACAAAGGTGGTTTCACCGGGGGTTTCTCACAATCCTCCCCCCCTAAGTAAAAACCCCGTCGAATAGACGGCGTTTTTAAAACCAGTATTTGTAGTAGGTGCAAATCACATGGCAAGATGATGGCGGTAATCGCTACAGGCAATTAACGCGATTAACAATTATTAACACTTATTAACGACAATAACGCAACAACGCAACAATACAACGCAACGCAATAGCGCAACACAATAGCGCAACAAGTTAACAGGCATTAACAGGGTAAACAGGCGGTAACAGGCAGGTTAACAATGAACAAGTTTTTTTTTTTTTTTTTTCACACACAATATTAAACACCATACACCCCATTAACATCTACCCCACAAGAGTTACACTTCACACAAAGCACACTAGAGAAGCAAGGGGGCCAAACTCACGGTGGGGAAACAGTTACAGGAGGGGAACGGACCGAGACCTAGAGCGGCGGGTACTCCTCCGGTGTCGAGAACGACAGTCATATGCGTAATGACCCCTTTCACCGCACTGGTAACATCGATCGTTCGAGTCGAACGGCCTGCGGACCAAAGGGCGTCTGAAACGAGGCCGCCGCGACATGCCATTCGACATTTCGACGCACACACACGATCCGCAAATTAACCTTCCATCAAGGGCTCTGACCGAATCTTCCGCATCTCGTGGATCTTCAAACTCAACAACTGCAAATCCGGGGGGGTTCCGAGCAACCCATACGTTGCGGAGTGGTCCGTAATGCTCGAAGACCCTCCCTAGCTCGGCTCTCGCTGCTCCATTGCCCAGGTTCCCCACATATACCTTAGCATTAGCATTCCTGCTGAATCGCGACATGGCGGGAGCGGTCCCTGAGGAGCACGGCACCTGAGGTTGGCTTGACGGGAGGCTCGGGTGGGCTTCAGCTGACGCAACGTCACCGTCGGAAACTGGAGTCGAGGCGCTAGGCTCCTCGGGCCCGAGTGAAGATATGTCTGACTCCGCCACTCTCTCCGCCTGTTTACTCTGGGATCTAGTGACCCCCCCACAGGTCAGAGTCAATGACTCCTCCCTGGCCATGGCATCATTGCCAATCAGCAAGGAGACCCCGGGTATCGGGTAGTAGGGTACTACCACACAGGTCACTGGACCCTTAAAAATGTCACTCCGGACCTCGAGGAGGGCAAGGGGATACCGGCCAAGAACCCGGTCAATGCCCCGAAGGAGGGTATACTCGCCGGTATAACGCATCTGAGAGGCCGGAACTACCCCCGCCCGGAGAACACACCGTGTCGCCCCAGTATCCCGAAGGTATTTGGCCTCAAACTTCAGCATCGAATCAGGGCCACCCACTAAGGCTGTCCCTGAATAATCCTGATGCAGTGGATGAATGGAATTAACCTCGGTGGCAGTGACCTCGGTCACCGATGCCACCGTCGTGTGCGAGGGCCCGGCGGATGAGTTCCACTGATCTCCCTCCGACTTAACAGGAGGGTTGCCTCGGTAGGCCGGACTGGCGGGATTAGAGAAGCAGCGGTTTTCACCGTGCCCCACGCGTTTGCAGAAATCGCACCAGGGCCCTGCCCTGGTCTGCGGCTCGCGACCGCCACCAGTGGAGGTCATCGGAGAACCCTTCCCCTCGATCCAGCCGCCGGGCAGACGGGGGGCGGTCTTGATCGCAGACTCCTCCGTCGTACGACGCGGCTGCGTGACTTGCAGCATTTTGCACGCCAAAACATGTTTATCAATAAGGTTGACGCAGTCTGCCAAGGAAACAGTGTCTTTGTCGACAAGAAACAATGCTAAGTCAGGCGGAAGCTGTTGATCGATACGGTAACGCACCAGGAGTTCCGCAACCGCTTGAGGTAACTCCACCTTGCTCCCCTTGAACCATCTCTGCAGCTGTTCCAACAAGGCCCGCGAATGTTCCTCATAGGTTTGACTGGACTCACGAGTCCAGCTGAAAAAATTTCTCCTATAAATACATGCGGACACCGCATAGGCATTCAAAATCTCGGCCTTCAATGCCCTGTATTTGTTTGCGTCCTCGGTTGCCATCCTCGCATATACCTCCCTCGCCTTCTCAGATAGATGGCTCACAAGATGGCCGACCCACAAGCTCTCATCAATGCCACCGGCAGCCAACAACTTCTCCGCCATCTCCAGATACGCTTCTGGCTTCGTGTCTCCCGTCCAGTCCGGCAAACGAACATGAACAGTTTCCGGGACTCTTGCAGCAGACCCCTCTGCCCGCAGTCGTTCAGTCAACATTCGCAACTCATGCTCTCTGACGCGTTCAGCTTCTGCTGCCGCATGCTCTCTCTCTGCTGCCGCCGCACGCTCTCTCTCTGCTGCCGCATGCTCTCTCGCTGCTGCCGCACGCTCTCCCTCTGCTGCTGCCGCACGCTCTCTCTCTGCTGCCGCATGCTCTCTCTCTGCTGCCGCACGCTCTCCCTCTGCTGCTGCACGCTCTCTCTCTGCTGCTGCACGCTCTCTCTCTGCTGCTGCCGCACGCTCTCTCTCTGCTGCTGTCTCTGCCCTGTCATTCTCCCTGTTATACATGTCAAGTTGTTGAACCGGAGTCAGCCCGGTCCAGAAGGGCGAACGCATGCATTTAGTCATGATGGGATCGCTTCCTAACATCTCGGGTTGAGTGACCGGGTCCAGGCTGCTTGCGTCGCTCACCTCGCCACCCACGTGACTGTCAACATGATCAGGTTGAACTCTCACTTCCCTGGTCGACATAGCTTGGCTACGAGTTATCATACGACCAGGCACAAAACACAACCTCAAACACAACGCTCAAACACAACGCTCTGTTGGGGAAATACGACACAAACTACGCAATATCACCCGCACATCAAATTGCCAATGAGAAAAATACCACGTACAAATACTCACGTTTTTTTTTTGTTTTTTTTTCGGTTGTTTGGAGGGATCCGAGGCTATTCGCTTATTCTTTGTCGGTTGTTTGGAGGGATCCGAGGCTATTCACTTCTCTGCCCAAGACAGCGTCCTACGGCGAGAAAGTTCCTCCAAGACGGCGTCCGCTGGTGAGAAGGCGATGAACAGATGCCAGAAGATGTCGTCCACTGCAGAATTCCCGTCTCAATCGAATGGCTCTTACTTGAATGATCCTAGGACGAGCAACCCATTTGTCGCGATCCCGTCTGTGGAATGTATCCCAGCACGGAATACGGACGTAAATGTCCGGGCTTCAAGTAATCCACGGAGTGAAACAAAGAGACGCAATAAACACAATTGTGTTTTAATCGGCCTTCTAGGGGTAAGGCACGATTATTTATTGGCTCGATCACAAAACCATAAATGGTAACAGGATGGAATACTGCACAAAGCCTGCAGGAACGGTCGGCACCAGGAGCCCCAACCAGGACGCAGGTAATATCTCTCGCGGTTCCAATCGACGACCTCCGGTTCTCGGAGGATAACAGGATGGAATACCGCACAAAGCCTGCAGGAACGGTCGGCACCAGGAGCCCCAACCAGGACGCAGGTAATATCTCTCGCGGTTCCAATCGACGACCTCCGGGACTCGGAGGATAACAGGATGGAATACCGCACAAGGCCGGCAGGAACGGTCGGCCAGTAGCTCCAACACGAAGCCGGGAATCACTCGTTCTCTTCTGGAGTTACTCGCTCGTAAAGTACAGAACGGTAATCGACCAGCCCAACTCGGCTGGCGTGAGGCTTCAAGGAAAGCCCTTTATGATATTTCCCACTCGGAGCCTTCGAGCCGTGTGCGTCCATAAGATGGCGACCGCGCTCTCCTCACTCTCCACCAATCACGTGCCGAATCGCCTCCCAATCGCGTGAGGCTCCAAGGAGGTTACGTCACGTTGTGGGCGGGGCACTCATTTGGGTGAGAACAAAGGTGGTTTCACCGGGGGTTTCTCACAATATATATATATATATATATATATATATATATATATATATATATATATATATATATTTTTTTTTTGTCATGTGACTACTCCATGGTGAACACCACAAAGTGAAACAGATGACCACTCCGAGGCGTTCAATTCAATATGACGGTATTCATTATACGTGCGGGGAGGGAGTGGGAAAAAAGCCGTAAGCACTTACCTTCACGGAGCCCCCTGGCAGTCTTCACACCTGGAAAAATTAACTCAAACAACACGGGTTTAAAATGTACAAAAAGAAACAGGTTTAATGAAAGAAATGCTGTTGACAAAGAAAATGCATGATAAACTAAATTCCTAATTGGGGCGTTCCCATGCAGACCCGAATACAGAGAAAGGAAAAAATAACTGAAAATAAATGTGTTATTTAGTGGGCACTTAGCTCAAATCGGCTGGTGTATCTTGTCAGGAATCGTCAAAGATCGTCTGAGGCCTTGGCGGGAAATGGACGTTCATTGGCGCGCAGCACATGGGCAGGAAAAACCACGCCTCCGTGCACAGTTCGCTCTTCCAGCCGTGCCTATTTTGTCGTCCTCGCGCGAGGAAACTGCAGCTCACGGTCCACGGCTCTTTCTCCTCACAAGCACTAGCAAGATGTCCTCCTCATGACTATGAGCAAGATCTCCTCCTCATGACCATGAGCAAGAAGTCCTCCTCACAACCACTAGTAAGATATCTGAACACGGCCGTTCGCAATGAATCCTCTTTGCACAAGAGTGCAAAATGCGACCGTTCACCACCAGTTCCAAAACAAGAAGGGCGAGAGGACGTCGATGCTGAGAGAGCCAAAATGTGAACGTTCGCTAACAAAGTCCAGAACGAGAAGTAACGAGAAGCTGTCAGCACATGATCGTCCACCACCAGACCCAAACCGAGGAGAAATGTCCACCATTCCAAGTATTCTGTACACGCAGCTCTGACGTCATCTGTGACTGCTTCACCAATCCCATCGTCTCTTCTTACCTGTCCTCTGTGTCAATCAAATCCCAGACCAATCACTGCTCTTCTGGGTGTGGCTCATGTTATATTGTCCGGATGTGGCTCGGTGTTATCCACGGTAAAGCTTCATGCCCGGTTTCCGGTTGTTGTCGTTTAATTAGTGTGTTTATTGGGCGATTAATGGCTAGGTGTCCAGTGCGGTGTCAAAAGGAACAGAGGAATAAATTACATAGGAAATTACAAACAGGGAATCAATTACCCATAATCCCTCACAAATTAACAAGCTCCACCCCTCTGATGGGGACGAACACACAAGCTTACCCGACATCCGGTCGACACAAATTCCCTATATATGATACATTGAGGTTTCTTCTTATTCACGACAGTCGGAGCGCACTAATCTATACACTCTACCTGGACTAAGGTATCCCTAGGCCCCACAAACATAACAATATATATATATATAATATATATATATATAATATATATGTATATATATATATATATATATATATATATATATATATATATATATATATATATATATAAATAGTGTATATAGTGTATATAGTGTATATGTCGACAACAGACCTACCGTGACTATTTTTCTGTCCCATCTCTACATACAGAATGGAATACTATCGTACTCCATGATATAGGGAAATTGTAAATTAAAAACCGAGTTGAAACAGTGTTAACAGATGTTGTTGTTGTTGGTTTGTATGCAGCCTGTGGCTGCTAGTTGCATCATTTGTGGAAGCGCAGCTGTGCCGCTGATGCAGTGCACCGCTTTTTCCAGTAAGCTGGTACTCATTTTTCAGACCTTGGAAGGATGACAGGCTGAGTCAACCCACCTGGTGTTATTTCAATGGCACGACAGGGACTCAAACTCAAGACCCTATATTATCTCAAGTCAGCCTGCTTAACCATCAAGGCAACACCTAGCTTAGCAGGCAATGACTGCACCTTATATTCTTGTTCGAGATGGCAACGTAATTTATCATTCCTACGCCAACGTTGAAACAACCTGCAGTGTTGTGTTTGATTGACAGGTAGAAAATGTGATCTTGCCAGAAGTTGAATTACCCATGAGATGTCAACGGTCAGCCGCCACTTTGGAAGGTAAAACGAAATGGTGAGAACTGAATAGAGTTATGAAAGGTGTCTCAAAGGAAACAGAAAAAAATACGATGGGAGATGTATTGTTTTGGAAGGCATAGTAAGAGACTTGCCTGTTGACGAACACACGTGGTTCCCCTTGGAGACAATGATGGATAAATAACAGAGAAGATTCGCTGAGACAATGGAAAAATCTGCAAATCTCCCTCCTTACTTTTCACTTATTAGAAAGAAAAAATCGATGACTCCCACCCAGCGAGTTAGATTCTTTGCGAAATGGGTCAGGGGGTCTCCGACCATGACCACTCCATGAGAACGTCATGCAAAGGTCTGAGCGGTGCCAAACGAATGGCTTTAGCTTGGCATAGAATGCAATTTCTGGTATCATTCTAGGAATAGCCCACTGCCTTGGAGACATGGTCGTCCTTGCCGACCATGGCCCATGATGACAATATGGCGGACTTCGTTCTCCACCTCCTTCCTATGTTGCTTTTGGCCATTCCAACAGGCAAGCAAATCAAGCAACAAAGCCTATTCAAAAAAAAACTTACAGAATGCAAAGATCATCTCCTTCATTAATGGCGCCATCATTTGCACCTGTTTAAAGGATGGGCTGGGGGAATGATTCTGGCCCAAGTCTTTCTGGAACCAATTGCCTATGCCTGATGTTAAACTGGCGGGGATGTAGATTTTGTTTCAGGTGCCAGATACAATTGGCGGGGCTGTAGATTTTGTTCCAAGTGCCAGAAACAACTGGCAGGGATGTCGATTTTTTTAAAGCTGCCGGAAACTGGCGGGGATGTATTTTTGCTTAAGGGCTGCAAAACAACGGACGGGGATGTAGATTTTGTTTAAGGTGGCAGAAACAACTGGCGAGATTCAGATTTTGTTTAAGGTGCCAGAAACAACTAGCGGGGATGTAAATTTTGTTTAAGATGGCAGAAACAACTGGTGGGATGTAGATTTTGTTTAAGGTGCTGCAAACCAGCTGGCGGGATGTAGATTTTGTTTAAGGTGCCAGAAAGTGGAGGGGATGGAGATTTTGTTTAAGGGTCGCAAAACAACGGGCGGGGATGTAGATTTTGTTTCAGGTGCCAGATACACCTGGCGGGGCTGTAGATTTTGTTTCAAGAGCCAGAAACAACTGGCAGGGATGTCGATTTTGTTTAAGCTGCCAGACACAACTGACGGGGATGTAGATTTTGTTCAAGCTGCCGGAAACTGGCGGGGATGTATTTTTGCTTAACGGCTGCAAAACAACGGCCGGGAATGTAGATTTTGTTTAAGGTGGCAGAAACAACTGGCGAGATTCAGGTTTCGTTTAAGGTGCCAGAAACAACTGGCAGGATGTAGATTTTGTTTAAGGTGATGCAAACCAACTGGCGGGATGTAGATTTTGTTTAAGGTGCTGCAAACCATCTGGCGGGATGTAGATTTTGTTTAAGGTGCTGCAACCAACTGGCAGGGATGTAGATTTTGTTTAAGGTGCCAGAAACTGGAGGGGATGGAGATTTTGTTTAAGGGTCGCAAAACAACGGGCGGGGATGTAGATTTTGTTTATGGTGGCAGAAACAACTGGCGAGATTCAGATTTTGTATAAGATGCCAGAAACAACTAGCGGGATGTAAATTTTGTTTACGATGGCAGAAACAACTGGCGGGATGTAGATTTTGTTTAAGGGCCGCAAAACAACGGGCGGGGATGTGGATTTTGTTTAAGGTACTGCAAACCAACTGGCGGGGATGTAGATTTTGTTTAAGGTGCCAGAAACAACTGGCGGGGATGTAGATTTTGTTTAAGGTGCCAGAACACAATTGGCGACGATGTAGATTTTGTTTAAGGTTCCGGAAAAACTGGCGGGGATGTAGATTTTGTTTAAGGTGCCGAAACAACTGGCGGCGATGTAGATTTTGTTTACGGTGCCGCAAAACAACTGGCGGGGATGTAGATTTTCTTTACGGTGGTGCAAAATACCTAGCACGGGTGTATATTTTGTTTAAGGTGGCAGATACAACTGGCGGGGATGTAGATTTTGTTTAAGGTTCCTGAGAAAACTGGCGGGGATGTAGATTTTGTGTAAGGTGCCAAAACAACTGACGGGGATGTAGATTTTGTTTACGGTGCCGCAAAACACTGGCGGGGGTGTAGATTTTGTTTAATGTGCCAGAAACAACTGGCATACCCTTCGCGAAATACACCAGGGGGTCTTTTGAACGTCCACCAACGACCAGTGTGAGCAGATGGGTCTTCCAGCTGAACGTTCCTCTGATGGATTAATGCATCGTCATGCATGCGAAACACCTGCCGGTGACAGATTATAGCTTGGTCAAGAATTGAACCTAGAAAGACCAGACAGCTCAATGTGGAGCGCGCAAACCTCTTGGCAACCCTGCCAGGAAACGTTGAGGTATCATTAAAAAAAAAATGATAACGAACATGACAAAGGGAGAAAGGAAAGGTCCTACAGCATGGTTAACGACCAAAATTTGAACGTACAATGTTGAAATAGAAAGTGGAAACGACAAAAATAATAGGGGCCAAAAACATACCCTGCTACCAAGAGCAAGTGTCGTAATTAGCGACCTTAAGAGGGATGCTGGATCATAACTGATGACGTTTGGCAAGAAAGGGTGATAAGGGTCATTTTATAATGGTGCTAGCTAGGATGGTACGGGGAGGGCATGGTCATATATTGTTGGCGCTAAAGAAAGAAGAGTTATACAGCATTTCATTTTGGAGGCAAAACTTTCCATCCCCTTGAACAATTATTTTCCATGTCTAAACTGGGAGTTTAATTACGAGCTAGCACATTGAATTATGACCACTGGTCCTGACCTAAACCTTTATTTTGCAAAACTCAAATCTGAACTTTTTCGTTTAATTTCCTGTCTGCAAGTCCAAACTATGCTATTTCTCTCTTCATACTTAAATCTTCCAGCTTTGCCAACTGCATAATGCGAGAAAAACAAATTGTTTCATAATTCAATGAAAACGTTGCAATGGCGTCAACTTTCTATCCCAAGATCCTTTGCTACCATCTAGTGGTTCGATTACAAATCTACGTCTTGAAAACGCAAGCGAGATCGCTTCTTCTCCTTTTTAAGAATGGCTCCAATTAACCCCAACTTATGGGTGGGGTCCGCCTGCGGGAACTGTTGTGGCCCAAGTCCTTCCTGAACCGGCCCGACGTTTGACTGCCATGAATTTGTATTTGGTTCAGGGTGCGGTCGATAACTTGCCTACTCTTTGCGAAAGACACCGTGGGGTCTTTAATGTCCATGAACACATCCCCAGTATTGGCAGACGGGTCCTCCAGCTTAATGTCTTCCGAAGGACGGCACAGACAGGGATGGGTAACGATTTATAGCTGGATCGACATTCAAAGCCAGGCTGAGGACAGCTCAAACGTAGGTGTGTATACCACTCTCTATGTTATCCTGCCAGCGAGCAATGCAAGTTTGATTCCAACAACGTATTGGAATTATTATCTGGGTGGAATCTATCTATGAATAGCGAACATGCCAATTACTATGACTACCGATGTTTACTACATCCAGTAAATCTTTACAAAAGGAGACTTTAATCTCAGGAATAACTCAGGCTGGGGTAACCCTTGAAATGGGTTTTGAAATGTGTATCGCAATATCAAAAAATATACAATTATCTTATCCTGTCCTAATATGAGAGCAAGCATTGAATAGCAAGATAACTTCACCATTTAAATGGTTGCATCAGGGGCGTGTTCAGTTACCAAGCAGCGAGCTAGCGCTTGCCAAGCCAGCCGATCCTTTTCGACAGTTTCATTGGAGTGCTTGTTTGCTTGTTTGCTTGTTTGCTTGTTTGCTTGCTTCAGCCGCTTGTCCGTCCATCCGTCCGTGATAGGTTTTCGTTATCGTGATAACTGGAGAACGGCTAAAGGGATTTTAGTCAAACTTGGCACAGGTATGTATAATGAGGTAAAGATGAACTGATTAGATTTTGATTTTGGGGTCACGAGGTCAAAGGGCAAAGGCCAGAGGTCATGTTAGGTAAGCATACTGTTACCGTGATAACTTGTGAACCAGTAATGGGATTCTGACCAAATTTGGTAAACTAATGTAGAATGATGAAAAGATGAACTGATTAGATTTTGGGGTCAAGGGTCAAAGGTCAAAGTCTGTTATAGGTCTATAACTTGAGAACGGTTTAAGTGATCAAATTCAAACTTAGTACAGGTATGTATAATGATGTAAAGATGTAGTTATTAGATTTTGGAGTCAAAGGTCAAAGGTTAAATCTGTAATATGTCTATAACTTGAGAACAGCTGAAGTGATCTAATTCAAACTTAGTACAGGTATGTATAATGATGTAAAGATTAAGTTATTATATTTTGGGGTCAAAGGTCAAATCTGCAATAGGTCTATAACTTGAGAACAGCTGAAGTGATCTAATTCAAACTTGATACAGGTATGTATAATGAAGTAAAGATGAACCTTTTAGATTTTGGTGTCAAAGGTCAAATCTATAAAAGGTCTATAACTTGAGAACGGCTGAAGTGATCCAAATCAAACTTGGTACAGGTATGTATCATGATGTAAAGATTAACTGATTAGATTTTGGGGATCCCGAGGTCAAAGGCCAAAGGTCAGAGGTCATGCCAGGTAAAAATGTGAGAACTTGTGAACAGCTGAAGGGATTTAAATTAAACTTGGTACAGGTATGTATCATGATGTAAAGATTAACTAATTCGATTTTGGGTTCAAGAGATCAAAGGTTAAAGGTCAAAGTTTGTAATAGGTCTATAACTTGAGAACGACTGAAATGATCCAAATCAAACTTGGTACAGGTATCTATCATGATGTAAAGATTAACTGATCGATCTTGGGGGTCAAACGCCAAAGTTCAGAGGTCATGGCAGGTAAAAATGTGAGGACTTGTGAACAGCTGAAAGGATTTAAATTAAACTTGTGTTACGGTCTGTGACCTTTTTCTTCTTCCTCTCTCCCCCCCCCCCCCCCCTCCCATATAGAGACATAGAGAGATATAGAGAGATAGAGAGAGATATAGAGAGATATATAGAGAGAGGGAGAGAGAGAGGGAGAGAGAGAGGGAGAGAGAGAGGGAGAGAGAGAGGGAGAGAGAGAGAGAGGGAGAGAGAGAGAGAGGGAGAGAGAGAGGGAGAGAGAGAGAGAGAGAGAGAGAGAGAGAGAGAGAGAGAGAGAGGGAGAGAGAGAGAGATGTAGAGAGATGTAGAGAGATATAGAGAGATATAGAGAGGTACAGGTACAGGTATGTATCTTGCTCGTAATTATTATATCAGCTCGTAATTATTTTACCATAAAGAGAGACATAGAGAGATATAGAGATATAGAGAGATATAGAGAGATATAGAGCGATATATCGAGAGATAGAGAGAGAGAGAGAGAGAGAGAGAGAGAGAGAGAGATATGGAGAGATATAGAGAGAGATATAGAGACATAGAGAGATATAGAGAGATATAGAAAGATATAGAGAGATATAGAGAGATATAGAGAGAGATATATAGAGAGAGAGAGAGAGAGAGATGGAGAGATATAGAGAGATATAGAGAGATATAGAGAGATATAGAGAGATAGAGAGAGATATAGAGAGATATAGAGAGATATAGAGAGATAGAGAGAGATATATAGAGAGATATAGAGAGGTTCAGGTACAGGTATGTATCTTGCTCGTAATTATTATATCAGCTCGTAATTATTTTACCATAAAGAGAGACATAGAGAGATATAGAGATATAGAGAGATATAGAGAGATATAGAGAAATATAGAGAGATATAGAGAGATATAGAGAGATATAGAGAGATAGAGAGAGAGAGAGAGAGAGAGAGAGAGAGAGAGAGAGAGAGATGGAGAGATATAGAGAGAGATATAGAGACATAGAGAGATATAGAAAGATATAGAGAGATATAGAGAGATATAGAGAGAGATATATATAGAGAGAGAGAGAGAGATGGAGAGATATAGAGAGAGATAGAGAGAGATATAGAGAGATATAGAGAGATATAGAGAGATATAGAGAGATATAGAGAGATAGAGAGAGATAGAGAGAGATAGAGAGAGATATAGAGAGTGTCGGGGAAGTGGTGAGACTCAAGACGCCAATGGTCGGAAACAGGTTTTACAAAAGGTCACAACTTTATTAACTGGTTATTCACTTCATTCCATTACCAAATAATATCGTTTAACTCAATGGACCAGGTTAACTCTATCCGCATAGTCCTTCTTGTTCGGCTGCAGCGCCGAACTCGTGGTACGCGTTCATTCCGTCGGGCAGGGCTTCTGAGGATGAGTGCTCCTTTGGCTCAAAGTCCCTTCTGTTTATATCGGCACACTTCAGTTAATCCTCTGTCCGCTGAAATCGTAATCCCTTCTCCGCTGACGTTACTGGTCGCCTCACTGGCACCAGCTAGCTCCCCTCCTGCTGCGAGTTCCATTTACCAAACAATAGGGGGGTGCTCCAGCCTGGGGCTGTGACCAGGTGGACAAGAGATTACCATGTTCGTGCACATTCCTGACTTTCATTTACGAAATCGTCTATCTGCTTCGTTACCAGCCCGAATCAATGAGTTACCATTCCCAATCAATGAGTTACATTTCCACAATTCCCTCATCTTTTTTGTTTTTGTTTATATTAACCATTAATCTAAACATCAATATAAGTAAACAATCAATCACTGCAAGTAAACATCATTACAAGTATAAGTAAATAATCAATATCTACAAGTAAATATCAATACAAGTATTCAAACCATAACTTTGGTAATCAAATTCCCTTAGGCATACACCGTCATCCTGCAAGAATCACAAAACATTTCGTTGGTCATTGACTCCTTCCATATTGTTCAATCCATTGCATTTGCATCACAAATATCTTTTCAAAACAACACTTCACCATCACCAAGATACAACAATTTCACTTCATTTTCAAGTTTTGTAAAGCATCTGCACCATCTGGCAAAAACGTTTGCCTCCACACAAATGTTGACTTTGTTTGAAAGGAAGGGCTGATCACTTGTGTTTGAATTCAGGTATGAAACATTTTCTTCAGTCTTTATGAACACCTGCACTACTTCGTGTAGGATTTCGCTGTTGTGGTAACGGTGCGGAGTCATAGACTGACCCTGCTCTCCATGTAGCATTCTTGCCACTCTTGCTGTGAACCATAATGATTCCTTGAACAAGGCCTTCGCCCAGTTGTAGTCGACTTGCCTCCTCCCTCATTATGAGTGGGCAGCAAGTGTTGGTGTAATGTTGATTGGCCAGCAAGATGTGGAACAGGGATGCCGGATGCATCCACAATGATGTTGGGACCATGGTGTTCAGGTCATTCATGGTCCTTACCAGGAGCAACCAGCAGAATCGTGCACAGCTGTTGTGACAAGGGCACAGCCGTTTTTTTGCAGCTCCATGCTGGTTCCCCGGACGTTGGTGAAGTAATAACATATGTCCCCGCATTTCACAGAGGTTGCAGGTAAAATGTCGTTGTCCTGCAAATTCTGATGTGATGAATGTTTGAAGCCTTCGAACAAGAGTAAGTGATCGCCTTTCTTTCATATGTTGCAGTGTGATCCAGGCAAATGGTCACATAAATTTCCTTGGTGAAGGTAAGCATTCATCTCCAAGTTACACGGGAGAATGTCTTCATCATTCTTTGAGAAAGAGGGTGTATGCCACGATTAACTTCATTTTTTAGCCACAAATTTTCTTTCTCGAACTTCTTCCCAATTCCGTTAGCACTCCCTTCAAAATGTGATCTCGTCTTATCCTTATGCTCAGTCACATCTGAATCTGCTTTCCACACACACTGAATCAGATAGGGTACATCTTACCATGAAATCAGCATAATCATGTATATCTTCCGACAGTTTCACATTCAACAATTTGTTGTTTTCCCTTACAACATTCAAAAAGTTATATTCATTTATATGCGTCACACAAATAATATTCAATCAGGTATGTATTTTACTACTAAACTAAGAATAGCATCCACAATTGCTTTCAGGTTAATATAGTTCAAAAATTAACTCATGCAGGTATTTTAGCACTACTCTAAGAAAATAAATTGTATATGATTACAATCACAAACGGGAATACCTAATTCCCAACAACAATTTTCCCAAACCAACAAATTAAGCATAATGTATTATTACCATAATTCCTCTCCACTTTTTCTTTTCCCTTTTTTTTTTTTTTCCTCCTAACAGTGTGTCACTCGTGGTGATATGAGTTCACTGATATTGTAATTGACACAACTCATAACATTGTCGTTATGCCATTATCTTAATTCTACTGTATTCATTTGCAACATCACTTGATTTAATCTTTTAATCTCAGTATTTATGTCGCCATAAAAGTCTTCCTTTTCTGGTTCCACATTTCTTTCATCATTTGCCACTTCATGCGTTATCATCGTGTTGTTGGTTACCTTATTCAAACACACCGTCACTAAGGCTTTCAAGCAAGCCACCACTAAAACAATTGCCAATATAACTACTAAGCCAACAAACAAGTTTGCTACTCCTTGTATATATTCATACCTATGACATAATTATATGTCGATGACATTCAACATTATATACCAAACTAACAAGCTTCCTAAAAGGTAAATAAAGAAAATCCCTTAATATGTAACATAAATCAGATTATTTGTCTTACCCTTATCCCCCTATCTCCCGGGGTTGAACTCAATCCCCTGATCATGAGTGTAGTTGTGATACATTTTTCACTCATGTTGTATTAATATCAGCAGGTAATTGTATGTCATGTAGGCAAATAAATGTCACTATCCCAAGTAGGAATATCACATGTTGAAAATGTAATGTTTATCAATGCAAGGGGTGTTAAAATGTAATTCAAATGACTGTATATCACGACTATCATTTATCCGCCACTGAATGTTCTGCTGGGCTGCTAGGTGCAGCCTCATTTTCTGTGGGATCGTCCACCTTAGCCCCATGTGCTTGCTTGCAATGAGAGGCATGAATCCAACTTTCTATTTGGGGTCCATATTTGTTTCTATTCTTATCAATCTCCTATGGTTTATCAATTCGTTCCAAGATACCGCAACCAAAGGTTTTAACCAAAGCTCTACCAAACTATTTCCAATGTGAACAAAAAATGCCAGTGAAACAATGATTCGAGGAATTAACTTCAAGGGGTCAATAAATTTATTCTATAACCAGATCTAATTTTCCCATCCAATAGTTTGCCTTGCCACATGTCATATTATAACACTTTAATAAACCTTCGAAAAATGTTTCCCATCTCAACAAATTTCCTTTTTTTTTACAAATAGCCATGTGTAACTTACGTATTTAACTACAATTTCCTCTCAATTTGTTTGGCCTAACTGGCCGCAAAAGTGGCTGCCAGCATGCAGTACCGTTTTTTATCTACCAAGGAAGTGTTCGTCCACACAAGACCTCTACCAAAATGTTGTTTGTAAAAACAAATCTGGGATTTCTGATTACATGGATGCACACTCTCAGGACATTTTCAGGCTGCTGTTAACAATCCACTACGATAAATTAATTCCTTTACCCACAATCAAATAATTAGTACAAATTGAGGATATTATCCCTATCACATTCTTTTATAGATTCATTATGTTGGATCTAATTTTTTCCCAATAATTTTCCACTGCTGTAAGGAAGAACAATAGCTCTCATAAGTCTTAGTAATATCGTACTTAATTTGCCCAGCATCGAATAATTTATTTACTATCCTTTCTCATCTGTTAACCAGTGACTTTGTTTGAACTCCAGAACTGAAAACTCACAATAGTTCAAACCAGCAAAATTTTCTTTACTATTTTCCCATATCATCTATGCCTAAAACACATCCATACATACAGCACAATTTATATGCTGATAAAATTCAAGTTTATATATATAAAAATCCATGAGCAGAGTACTCTGGGAAGTCAGTGTAAGACCTCTCCAAAATTTGGCTAATTTTGTACTCCCACATTTTTATGAAGCTCATATCCATAAATAGCTTTGATTCTCATATAAATTCGATCACAATGGACTCCCAAGATTACTCCCAATTTTTAATATTAATGAATAGCTGCTCATAACTCAGCAAATCAAATCTTTATTCTCCATCTCCCTTGACAAAAGTGATAATTTTCATAATCAAATTATATTTCTATTTTTTAATTTTTTTTATTTTACGAATTCTCTCGATATGCGATCCCATCCCCATGGAACTATCTATTTTCCAGACAAGGCACACTGTCGGTGTCAACAATCTTGTAAGATTGATACACAAAAACACTAACATTGACACACAAAATACCCACACACACGTGCATTATGCGTATTTGTTTGCGTTGGAACCCTTATTTACAGATCCGGATGGGTGTCAACTTTATTTCAATTTCTCAAAATTTGTCCTTCAATTTTATAAGCGCTAATACACAAATGGACCAAAAAGTTTATTCTTAGAAAACCCCTATGACGTCACATTGACATTACCCTTTCAGTTCCCACAATAATTTATCCAAATTTGACTACCCACCCATTTGTATGTCAGTCGACCACTGACCTATCAATCGTGTGGAACAATAGACCGAAATTCCCACCTGATCATGATGTGATCCCACCAATTCCCACCAATTTCGGCATTTGATCAATTAATTATCAATTTGCTTACAAGCAAAAGAAAAAATGAATAATTCTTGCTCCGAAAACTTTTCAGACCCAAGAATCATCGACAGTTATTCATGTTTGTCCAGTAATCTAATTTGTTGAGGCCAATCGTCATTTGGGATTTGTCGCAATGAAGGCCTAATCATTGTCTGAGGTATCGGTCAGCACTGGTACCCTTGATCTTGGTTTACCCTATGAACTTGTCTTCCTTTTGGTATACGGACATCCTCTTTTCCAATGTCCCATCCGTCCACACTTGAAACACCGGTTTCTGTCGTTGCCTGGTCTGTGCACCTGTGCACTTGTATTGCTGGGCTGCATCTCTACATCCCTGAGTTGCCACTGCAATCTCTCGTTATCTCCCAAAACACGAAAAAATTCTCTGTACCGTCCTTTTTGGGGAGACAACTGGAAATCAGATGGGACAACTGTCCCTTTCATTCCTAATTTCGAGGGCAGTTGTGCATTTGTCTCCTCCACTGTATCCTGTATCCTTTTTATTTTAAGTTCTAGATCCGTTATCCGTTCTTGCTGTTCCCGTTGTCTGGATTCACCATCCCAAAGATGGAATGCAAGCCAGTCTACCGTTAGATTCTGTCTCTTCCTGGCTTTCAATCTTTGTTCCAATCTTTCCAATCGACTTCGCTCAAATGTACCATCTCTTGGAAACTCCTCATCATGTCCCTTTGTCCACAAATACCAATTCTCGACCTGCCTTATAGCTTCGGCACCATAACGGTCGTACATATGATGTGTACAAGTACCTTTTTGTGGAATCTCTGGTTGTCCTTGTGTATTCTTGCAGGCTCCATTTCCCATTCTGCCTTTTATCAAAGTAGCGTTGGATGTGTTGTAGTTTGTTCCTCTAAAGCTTCACTCGTACCTCCAGGAAGGATCTCTCCACCTGTTCAAACGGTGATTTCCAGAGAATCTCCCTCACCTGTGGCTTTTGCACAATCCAATCTCACAGATCAGTATTTGCAGATGAGCCAGAGGGTCAGTATGAAATGGGTGAATCCTCAGGTGTCCGCTCTGTTGAAGGGGAAATCATACAATGGTAACCGCACATATATATCTATATATAACCTCACCACCTTGCTCAATTTTCCAAGGTTGTCTTCACATTGATAATATCTCACAAAGATATCAAAGCTTCTTTCTTGAGACCGCATTTTCATCAATCAAACAATCAATATATTCAATTCAATTTATTCAGTTCAATTTATTCAGTTAAATTTATTCAATTAAATTTATTCAGTTCAATTCAATTATTCAATTTCAATTAATTTATCAATATTCATCAATAAATCAAATTAATCATTTTGGATGACTCCTTGCATAAGCCCTTTCCCCAATGATGTCAGGGCAGGTCCATCTATTGACTGAGATCGAAGCTCATCGGTCGTCACCTCTGGTTCATAACTCATGTCAATTGACGAATCACTGTTCTGTCCTAGGGTCATATCTGACCTATTTTTTCCATTTTGCCTGGTCTTCACAAATTTTCTTTGCAACCACTAAAGGCAACTCATCCTTCATTCGTGAGACCGCCAAAATGGATGGCAGATATTAAAGTTCTTTGGGAAAAATATCTCATCATTTTTCTTTTAATAGTACCCAAATCTCTTGGCAATATAAATTTCGTAAAACTCCTGAAATAAGACTGTAAAATTCCTTCAATCATGCTAAATTTTGAAACTCCATCGCTTGTAACACCCAATTTATCCCATAGGGCTTGAAAGTTCTTTCCCAAGTTCATGCAATCATTCTGCATTTGAACCCTATGATATCATTCATAATAATCATCATGATTTTATAGTCATGGTCCTATCATAATCATCTATTTAAAACGAACATTTCCTTTATCACCACAGCTATGTGGTATAATCAACAATAGAATAAAACTGTACATAGCAACAGGCTACCTCATGGCCACTTAGTATACCTATTGACAATAAGTCATAACAATATCGAATAATCATTGAACAATTAAAAAATCGCTTCCACTGCTCCAGCCGCAGCATTCGTCATTTTGTCTGCTCATCCGCGTGACCAAAACGAAATAAAGGGAGCTCAACCATTACACAGCACTTTTAATGGCGCATGCCATAGGAACTCAACGCAATTTCGACTCGGCCAGCAAACGAGCAAATTTTGCAGGATGTTAACTGGAATTAGTCGTGAAAATATATCCAAAATACACAAAAATACACATCCACAAAAATAAACAACAAAACCCAAACAAACCCAAGGTCGACCACCTTACACAGTAAATTACATCATTTCAGCATCGTATTGATTGCTGAAATATTCCAGGGTTTATACACACCTTAAAAGAGGTATGCGTGGTGTTGCCCCCTCCCACGTTTATTCCAGGGTTTATACACACCTTAAAAGAGGTATGCGTGGTGTTGCCCCCTCCCACTTTTAATTCCTCATTAAATTCCTCATTAGATTACTCATTAAATTACTCATTAAATTACTCATTAAATTACTCATTAAATTACTCATTAAATTACTCATTAAATTACTTATTAAATTACTCATTAAGTTACTCATTAAATTACTCATTAAATTACTCATTAAATTACTCATTAAATTACTCATTAAATTACTCATTAAGTTACTCATTAAATTACTCATTAACTTAACTTACATAGTTTCAGCATTGTATTGATTGCTGAAATATTCCAGGGTTTATACACACCTTAAAAGAGGTATGCGTGGTGTTGCCCCCTCCCACGTTTATTCCAGGGTTTATACACACCTTAAAAGAGGTATGCGTGGTGTTGCCCCCTCCCACTTTTAATTACTCATTACATCGTTTCAATTAAAAACATCGCTTCTACTGCTCCAGCCGCAGCATTCGTCACTTTGTCTGCTCATCCGCATGACCAAAACGAAATAAAGGGAGCTCAACCATTACACAGCGCTTTTAATGGCGCATGCCATAGGAACTCAACGCAATTTCGACTCGGCCAGCAAACGAGCAAATTTTGCAGGATGTTAACTGGAATTAGTCGTGAAAATATATCCAAAATACACAAAAATACACACCCACACAAATAAACAACATTTATTCCGTTCAACAGAACAAACATTTCCTATATCATGACATGCATGTCTTCAAAATTATATGACCTAGAAAAAGTAAAACTAATTAAAACTGCGGGCAGTGATAATCCGGGGACCATACCGCTCCATCCTGATTGGACGGGTGCGTGCTAGAGTCGTTAATAACGACAGTCCAGATCCGATTGTTCGAAATTTCAACTCAATCGATCGAAAAATGAACGCAGGGATGCATTTTAAAGGTGCAGTGGCACTAACTGAGTTGCCACGAATATGGCCACGAAATTGCCAATATGGCCATCACAAAATATTTTCCTTAATCAATTGGCTCATAGCATAACCAATCTGCAAGTATTTCATCCGAAGATGTATCTCTGAGGACTTTTAATTAAATAAGTCATTTATAAATCAACGAGTTAATTTATTAAATGATTAATCAATAAATCAAAATTTTCCTTGACAGCCACATCACTTGGTCAGTGTCATGTCCAAATATCAGCTTCCTTACTCAAAAGGTGCCTGAGTTAATGTAATGTAATTACTGTAATAAGATTACTGCAATTACTGTAATGATTACTGTAATTACTGTAATTACCGGAACTGTAATTACTGTAATTACCTCAGGTAATTACTGTAATGTAATTACTGTAAATTAATAAGAAATGTAATTAATAAAATAAGTACTTCATTAATCGCTAATAATTAAATAACTCGTGAATTCTTATCCGATTTACTTAACATTTGAGTGTCCCCAAAACTTTGGAGCAAAACGTTGCAACAACGAAAGTGAAACGTTGTAGCGACGTTGTGGAAACGTCAGCAAAACACAACATTTGAATGTTCCCAAAACGTTGGAGCAAAACGTTGCAACAACGAAAGTGAAACGTTGTAGCGACGTTGTGGAAACGTTTTACAACAACATTATTTCAATGTTGCAAACTTTACTTTACAACTTTACAACAACTTTTGTTGAAACTTTACAAAGTTACAACTTTACAAAGTTACAAAGAAACGTTACCACAATTTTTACAATTTTGAATGGGATTTATGTATCCGTCAACTAGTTCAATCAACAACTATTTTATTCAACATAGGCCAAAAGTCAACAACAATTTAAAAATCCTTAATTTTCATCCAATTCACTTGACTTTTGAATTGGGATTTATATATCCATCAACTAGTTCAATCAACAACTATTTTATTCAACATAGGCCAAAAGTCAACAACAATTTCAAAAATCCTTAATTTTCATCCAATTCACTTGACTTTTGAATTGGGATTTATATATCCGTCAACTAGTTCAATCAACAACTATTTTATTCAACATAGGCCAAAAGTCAACAACAATTTCAAAAATCCTTAATTTTCTTTCAATTCACTTGACTTTTGAATTGGGATTTATATATCCGTCAACTAGTTCAATCAACAACTATTTTATTCAACATAGGCCAAAAGTCAACAACAATTTCAAAATCCTTAATTTTCATCCAATTCAGTTGACTTTTGAATTGGGATTTATATATCCGTCAACTAGTTCAATCAACAACTATTTTATTCAACATAGGCCAAAAGTCAACAACAATTTCAAAAATCCTTAATTTTCATCCATTCACTTGACTTTTGAATTGGGATTTATATATCCGTCAACTAGTTCAATCAACAACTATTTTATTCAACATAGGCCAAAAGTCAACAACAATTTCAAAAATCCTTAATTTTCATCCAATTCACTTGACTTTTGAATTGGGATTTATATATCCGTCAACTAGTTCAATCAACAACTATTTTATTCAACATAGGCCAAAAGTCAACAACAATTTCAAAAATCCTTAATTTTCATCCAATTCACTTGACTTTTGAATTGGGATTTATATATCCGTCAACTAGTTCAATCAACAACTATTTTATTCAACATAGGCCAAAAGTCAACAACAATTTCAAAAATCCTTAATTTTCATCCAATTCACTTGACTTTTGAATTGGGATTTATATATCAAACACAGGGAGCAGAGGAAAAACACGAAAAAGCAACAGCCCTGGCTTTGCTTCCTGGAAGCTTCCTGGAAGCTTCCTGCAAAATGCTTTGCTTCTCGCAAAACGTCCGCCAATGGGAACTAGAGGGAGGGGAAGGAGCGGGAGCAAGAGACAGGTAGCCAGAATGAACATGAGGGACAATGAGGGACAGTGAGGGAGTGTCGGTATGCAATTTTCATCCAATCGCCATCTTTCACAATAATTCTGGACCGGCATGAGATGGCGTTGTCTGTCATTAATTTATATTGTAATCAAACGAGTTTTAGACATGGCGGGAAAACTGAAAAAAAATTATTTATTTATTTATTTAAAACGGGTGTACACGATTGTACACGTGTACGGACCTTACCAAACCTTACCGAACCGGCAAACAAATCGCCTCATGGTGCACTCATGGGCCGATTCGCCTCCAGAACAGAGTAAGGCTTTTAATACCCAGCGTATAATATCCTCGCAAGCTCACGAATAATAGAATCATTTAAAATGTTCCATCCGTGACTTTTACCTCGGACGGTCGTGACAAAAAATACGTTTACACTCCTTGGATTACCTATGGAATGCAAGCCTCACACACACCTCCTCCACCATGATCAGAATTCATATTTCATAATGGACGCCATGCTTACCTTGGCGACGTCCACTCGAAATTCCAGCGGTGCCTCCAAATTGTCGGGGAAGTGGTGAGACTCAAGACGCCAATGGTCGGAAACAGGTTTTACAAAAGGTCACAACTTTATTAACTGGTTATTCACTTCATTCCATTACCAAATAATATCGTTTAACTCAATGGACCAGGTTAACTCTATCCGCATAGTCCTTCTTGTTCGGCTGCAGCGCCGAACTCGTGGTACGCGTTCATTCCGTCGGGCAGGGCTTCTGAGGATGAGTGCTCCTTTGGCTCAAAGTCCCTTCTGTTTATATCGGCACACTTCAGTTAATCCTCTGTCCGCTGAAATCGTAATCCCTTCTCCGCTGACGTTACTGGTCGCCTCACTGGCACCAGCTAGCTCCCCTCCTGCTGCGAGTTCCATTTACCAAACAATAGGGGGGTGCTCCAGCCTGGGGCTGTGACCAGGTGGACAAGAGATTATCATGTTCGTGCACATTCCTGACTTTCATTTACGAAATCGTCTATCTGCTTCGTTACCAGCCCTAATCAATGAGTTACCATTCCCAATCAATGAGTTACATTTCCACAAGAGATATAGAGTGATATAGAGAGATAGAGAGAGATATAGAGAGATATAGAGAGAGATCGAGAGAGATATAGAGATATAGAGAGATAGAGAGAGAGATAAAGAGAGATAGAGAGAGGTATAGAGAGGTATAGAGAGAGAGAGGCTATTTTGGAAGAGGCCTCATGGCAGAGTGCCTTTTCGTGTGCTTGTCGAGTTGTCAGCGGAAACCTGGCAACCTCTGAACCTGAAGGTTGACTTGTGCCACATCAACCCCTGCGGCCACCTCTGTACCTGACGGTTGACTTGGATTAAACTCTTGCTACCGCTGGGCCTACCACTGGGCCTGCCTTGGGGCCTACTCTTGGACCTACCTACTGCTACCCTCTCATGCTGGGCCTGCACTGGGGCCACCGCTGGGCCTGCGCTGGGGCCTACCACTGGGCCTGCCTTGGGGCCTACCCCTGGGCCTGCCCACTCCTACCCTCTCATGCTGGGCCTGCACTGGGGCCTACCGCTGGGCCTGCACTGGGGCATACTGCTGGGCCTGCCTTGGGGCCTACTCCTTCCCTATCGTGCTGGCATACTTTGGTTTTTCCCTCTCTTCTCCCTTCTTTGTTTTATGTGTAGGAAGAGATTTTTTGTGTGATAATCCATAAATAAAGCCATTGTGATTGAAGGCTTGGCTTGGTGTGCTTCAGGCCGTAACAAATTGGGGGCTCGTCCAGAGCTGGATTATATGATACCTGTCTTGGATTTTGGTTTTTTTCCACATTAGTAAGTTTCCTCATTGGCAGATCATTTGACTTTTGTTTACGGTGCTGGTACTTCTATATTTACTGCAGTCATACACCATGGCTGAGGAGATGGATTTTGAAGTGAAGGAATTTGTGGAGAAGAAGGGGCTATCGGTGCAAGATGTAGAACTGTTACGTAAGGTAGAGTTACGAGCTGTAGCTGATCATCTTGGGGTTAGTGGGACATCTCGTATGAAAAAGGCGGAGATTGTTTCGGCTATTGTCAGTCACATGGGTTTAGAACCATGGGTAAAATGGAGGAGTGAAGCCTTGGAATTAGCCCAGATAGAATCAGAAGAAAGACAGCTTAGACTAAAGTGAGAAGACAAAGAAAGGCAAAGAGAGCTTGAAAGAGAAAAATAAGAAAAGGAAACGGAAAAGAAGAAAAGCAAAGAGAGTTTGAAAGAGAAAAGAAGAAAGGGAAAGGGAAAAAGAAGAACGGCAATGAGAGTTTGAGTTAAGAAAATTAGAAATTCAGGTGGGACAGGCCCAACCGGTTTCCATCGATTCAGGTGGGGGTCCAAAAGATCTCCCCCATTCCTTTGATGTGGCTCGGAACATTAGGCTTGTTCCCAAGTTTACCGAGGAGGTGGAAACGTTTTTTCTGTCTTTTGAAAAGATAGCCAAACGTCTTCAGTGGCCCGTACAATACTGGACCCTGCTACTACAAAGTGGGTTCATAGGAAGAGCCCAGGAAGTGTATTCAACTCTGTCGGAGGATCAGTCGGAGAATTATGAGGCTGTTAAAAGGCTGTGTTGTCAGCCTATTAGCAATTTCCGGAAGCATACCGGCAGAAGTTCCGAACCTTAAAAAGACAGGCTGGGCAGACATTTGTTGAATTTGCGAGGGAGAAGGAAATGAGTTTTGATCGGTGGTATCGTTCTCTGCAAGTGGAAAGGACATATGGTAATCTCAGGGAGGTTATCTTGATGGAAGAGTTTAGGAGCAGTATCCCCTTGGACATTAGGACACACCTTACGGATCATAAGGTTGGTGAGTTGAAAAAAGCTGCTGTTGGTGCAGATGATTATGAACTTACCCATAAGAGAGGCCTTGGTTTTCCTCATTACAGTACTACCTGGGATAACAAGAAGGGGGTTAGTGAGGACCGGTCAGAGGTGGAGTGGACAGACCATAGGGGTCCATTGGTGCGGCCGTCTCTAGGTAGACAGTTTGAGTGGTCGAGTCAGGCATCTCGCCGGGGACCGGCCCCAAAGTGTTATTACTGTAAACAGAGGGGAAATCTGAAGTCGAATTGTTGTAAATTTAAAAGGGAGGAGAAGCAGGGAGACTCCATTAGACCTATTGCATTGGTTCGAACCAAAGTGGACAGCCACAATTATCGTGCCCTTTCAGTTAAGGCTGAAGATACTGCTGACATTATGAGCCCTGTACAGGACCGTTATAAACCTTTTGTGTCCAAGGACCAAGTGTCTTGGGACGGGAAATTCAAGTCCGTAGTTATTCTGAGGGATACTGGGGCAGCGCAGTCGTTGATGTTGTCGAATATTTTACCATTGACTTTGAGTAGTTCAGGGAAAGCGAGTGCCTTAATCCAGGGCATTGCAGGTCGTTATGTGCCAGTCCCCTTACATAGGGTGAACTTGAAGTCTGATTTGGTGACAGGACCCATGATGGTAGAAATAGTCCCCATTCTCCCCATAGAGGGTATTGGTTTCCTATTGGGAAATGATTTTGCTGGCAATAGGGTTTGTGTTTCCGCAGTAGTGAAAGAGAGATTCCTCAAAGAGACGGAGAACCCTAACCTTCGGTACTATGAAGGTACTTTCCGGGAAAGACTTACCACCACCTGCAATGTCGCGAATGAACATTTGAAATTATCTCAGCGAGTAATGAAGGCCCGTTTTGACCTGAATGTGACAGCTCGTAATTTTATGCCTGCAGACAAAGTTCTAGTTTTACTACCTCTGCATCGGGAGCCCCTATTGGCGAAGTTTAGCGTTCCCTACTTGGTCGAAAAAAATCTGAGAGGTGAACTACGTGGTGCGGACCCATGAAAGATGGAAACCCCACCGGGTGTGCCATGTTAATATGCTTAAAAGGTACAATGAGCGTGAGGCCAACCTCGGCCGGCCAATTGGTAGGTCATCTAAACTTCTAAAGCATCAAGATATTGACTCCAGCGAATTAGACAGCGTTGCTCTACAAGCACCTGAGAGGGAACCGATGGGGACTTTTAGTACAACCGTACCCCTTGAAAATTATACATATTTTGGGTCGAGATAAAGTCATTGCAGATGCTCTATCTCGAGCTTAAAATAATTTCTGGCACATGCATATCAGCTATGATGCCTGTAAATGTCACAACGATATGTGGCTGTTTGTTTATTGCACTGTTTATGCTGTGTTGAAACTAATCTGACTTTGTAAAGGTGTGTACCTGCCTTTGTAAAAGAAACTTTGCCTGCGGTAAAGTTTTATTCTTTAAGGGTGGGAGGTGTTACAGTCTGTGACCTTTTTCTTCTTCCTTCCTCCCCACCCCCCTGTGAGTTAGACCAAGTGGTTGGTCCATGGGTATAAAGCTTATGATTGGCTGTGGGGCAGGGGAGGAGCTAGGAAGGTGATTCAGAGGAGAAAGTGGCTATTTTGGAAGAGGCCTCATGGCGGAGTGCCTTTTCGTGTGCTTGTCGAGATGTCAGCGGAAACCTCTGTACCTGAAGGTTGACTTGTGCCGGATCAACCCCTGCAGCCACCTCTGTACCTGACGGTTGACTTGGATTAAACTCTTGCTACCGCTGGGCCTGCCTTGGGGCCTACTCTTGGACCTGCCTACTCCTACCCTCTCGTGCTGGGCCTGCACTGGGGCATACTGCTGGGACTGCACTGGGGCCTACCCCTGGGCCTGCACTGGGGCCTACTCTTGGACCCGCCTACTCCTACCCTCTAGTGCTGGGCCTGCCTTGGAGCCTACTCTTGGACCTGCCTACTCCTACCCTCTCGTGCTGGCCTACTCTCGTTTTCCCTCTCTTCTCCTTTGTTTGTTTTATGTGTAGGCAGAGATTTTTCGTGTGATAATCCACAAATAAAGCCATTGTGATTGAAGGCTTGGCTTGGTGTGCTTCAGGCCATAACACTTGGTACAGGTATGTTTAATGATGTAAACATGAACTGATTAAATTTTGGGGTCAATAGGTCAAAGGTCAGGGGTCATGTCAGGTAAAAATGTGCTAACTTGGGCACAGCTGAATGGATTTAAATCAAACTTGATACAAGTATTATAATGATGTAATAAAGTGGGCGGAGGCATATCAGTCGACATCGTGACGTCGAAGAGTGCCAGTTCCAGTTTACCATTTGTTTTGTCATCAAATTTTCACAAAAGCTTCATTATGATAACACGGACAAGGCAAATTAATAACTTCGTCAAAGTCAGAATCACATAAAATCATCAATTTTCATTTGACCTGAAATTTAAATTTACCATTTGTGTTTTGTCATAACATTTCCAACAAAGCATTATTATGATAATATGGAAAGGACAAATTAATAATTTGGTCAAAGGTCAAAGGTTGGCATCACATAAAAATTGACAATTTTCATCTGATTGACCTGACATTTTAAGAATTTGCATATTGGGTCAGTGGGTCACTGAATTGGTTCATCAATCAAAATCTAGAAGCTGATTGTTTTTATGCCTCTGCCGACAAAGTCGCCTAAGGCATTATGTTTTCGGGTTGTCCGTCCGTCCTTTTGTTCGTCCGTCCGTCCATCCGTACGGACTAAACCTCGTTTTTCTCAGCAACTCTATGTCCGATTGAGACGAAACTTTCAGGGTAGGAGTGACACCCAGGCATAATGTTTTTTTATGATAATTGTGACGTCATATGTTACGTGGTATGGCAGCCATCTTGGATTAAAAGCAAATAATCAAAAAATTATTTCTCGTAAACCGCTGAATGGACAAATTTTAAACTTGGCACATTGTCAAGTACTCCCAATGGGGAACAAAAGCATGATAATGAAGACATCATAAGTGAAGTGGTATACCAGCCAAAAATGTTTTCATCAAATTCCTTATCCTAAAAATCTGAAATTGCATGCACATGATATATGACCGATTTGTATTGAAATATTAAATTTATGACATCATAGCTCACATGGTTTGGCAGCCATATTGGCTTGAAGGAAAATATGAAATAATTATATCTGTGAAACCGCTCACCCTATCAATGCGAAATTTTACAAATATCACCTAACAGCACTGTTGCATATAGTTTGAAAATGATGATGTCATAGGTCACGTGGTTTGGCAGCCATCTTGGATAGAAAAACGAACCTTGTCTGATCAACACAAAACTTCACAAATGTGATCCTCTACCCATACATATGCAGTGTGTACATTTTTCATGCCATATGTCATGTGGTGTAGCAGCCATATTAGCTTGAAAGCCGATATTTCAAAAAATCCCTTCTCTGAAAGCGCTTCACCAATCGATGTGAAACCTGTCAAGGCTAGTGAAAATGTTATACTTCAAAACAGATGAAGCAATTTAAGTCTAACCTGTTTATTTTTAGGACAGTGAAAGAGGGCAACTACCCGTTGTGGGACTATTGTTACGTGGTCCCCTCGGTGAATACCTGGTCTCGGTGACCCCCGGACCGTGAGAGGAACTTCGCCAGAAAGCTGTATTATATATGCGCTTTCGCCACGCAATCCATATGAATTTCACCCAAGAGACAACTGATGTTCAAGGATATATTTCAATGGTAATGATACCATACAATTTCAATGACACAACCACGGAGATTTTCCCCGAGCAATCAACAATACACAACCATCAACAATTCCCAATCCACAATCAATTCCCTATGATTAAGATGGCCATCTTATATATGTGTGTCCCGGTGAGTACTCACGACCCCCTTTTGGTCTCGGTCCTGCACAATGTCTCTGGGCCCCTCCTGACCAAGATGATGGTCGGCGTCGCCGCACTCGGGCGGTTGAACGAACCCCGGGTGGACGTGTTTCCACCGGGCAGGTATCGTACCGCTACCAGGCACCCCGGCTGCAGCCCCTCGTGGCCACGCGAAGCGGGTACGGGAAAGCAAGCCAAAAGCCCCACGCCACTTGCAAGGCGTGTTAGGCCCCAACAGGCGACCCGTACGCGTCTTTTAGACGGTGTCGCGAACGGCGCCAAACGCTGGGTCGGTGCACGGCCACACGACAGTTTGACGTCCACCGGGCAGGTATCCGTCCCGGTAACTCCTCTCGCCAGACAGGCTCGGGAACGCCGCTTTTCCACACGGCTCAATCAATCCCCCCTTTCGTCGGAGCGGGGCGAGGAAGAAGAATACTCGTCCTTTTTCCTCGTGTCTTTTCCTCTTCCGTTTCCGGTCACTTCCGTTTCCGGCCACTATTTCAGAAGGGCTCCTGACCCTCCAACCACAACAACCCTTAATATACTACACACGGATAAGCAAAGACCTGAATGGTAATTCACATACATTCACATAAATATGTAACACTCCCCCCCTTCAAGAAAGAAAGTTTGAACCCAGCGAAAACTTTCTTTGCCGGCCAATTTGGAGAAACAAACCAGATAACTCAACCCCCCCACATTATCAGTTCCCCCCGGGCACAGTTATCACTTAAAAATAAAGCAACCAAAATTTCACCACAACCCCTCCAGATTACTCACTCTGGACTAAGCACCAGCAACGACATTGTCCCTGCCAAATCAAACTCCATCTCATGACCCTCTGACTTTGACCGTCAGTTTCTTGTGAATGAAGGTTAAGGGGTTGATCAAAGATCCAAAGTTAAGCCACTCGATAGCACTTTTTCCGGGAGGCCAAGCCGAGTATTCACTACATGGATGCCTTTAGGAACGTGGAGTTCACGGTTAGTCCGTGCAGGAAAGTTCACTACATGGACGCCTTTAGGAACGGCGTTCACGGTTAATCCGTGTAGGAATCTTGGCTCGGCGGCTCCGCCGCATTCAGTGCTTCAACTTCTCAGAACTTCCCTAATACTTAGGGTGGGACCACTTGTCCCTGTAGTCCCATGAATAGCGGTCTCCTTCTCGGCCACTACTTTGCCAATCCTTCCTTCGGGAGCGGCCGTAACTCAGGGAGCCTCCAAAATAATATTGATTGCGGCCACCACCAAAACTACCGCCCAGTTGTCCTCTCCTGTAGACCTCTCGACGCCTACGAAATGCCTTCCCTACTGTTATGGTCCGACCCTCCAAATCCTTGCCATTCCAATTCTTCTCTGCCTCTCTGGCGTCTTTTGTGCTGGCAAACGTGACAAAGCCGAACCCTCTTGACTGTTGCGTTTCCCAGTCTCTTACCAACCGCACTTCCACCAGCGGCCCATATCTGTTGAAGACAGAGGTCAGAACTTCTTCCTCTGTTTTGAAGTTCAGTCCCCCTACAAATAACTTGGCCCTTTTGTCGCCATCCCGAGCTGGTGTGGCGTTATTTTCCCTGCTGGGCTCTTTACCAACCCTCAGGTTACCATAAACTTGACCCCCGGCCAAATCATTCCCGATAACCACAGATACACCCTCTACAGGAAGCGTGGCTTGTAAACCGACGGTGACCGGTCCTGACACCAAATCGGACTCCAAATGGATGACATGAAGGGGAGCACTAACACCGCCCCCGATCCCCTGTAAACGAACACTATCCCCCGTTGCCGTCTCCTCGGACCAGGGCAAAATGCCTTCAAGCATTAAAGATTGATGTGCCCCTGTGTCCCTCAATATCCTAACCGGTTTCCGGTTAGTCGAGGCTCCATCCCGTGACACAAACCCCTCTGAAATAAATGGTTGGTAACCCTTTTGATGGCGATTTCTCACAATGGCCATTGCGTTTGGAGTTGTAGTAGTCGGACTCCGCTCTGGGTCTTCGCTTTTCATGCGGTAACAACTGGACATCAAGTGTCCAGGTTTCTTGCAAAAAGCGCAAGTAGGCCCGGAGGAAAAACTCGTGGTCTGCCTCGGGCCCCCCGAACTATAAGTTTGTCTTGGGCCCGCATCCCTCTGATTTCGAACAGGTGGGGTATCATAGTTGTCCCCATAATCATCTCGAGGCCGCCGCCATGTATGGTCGTTCTCCGCACCTGCTGTTCCCCACCTCCCCTGCGGAGATCTAGGCGAGGAGTTAGGTTCGTGGACCCCTATTCGGTGGGTTAAGGCATAATCATCTGCCATGGTGGCTGCGTCCCACAACTTTGGCACTTTCTTTTCCTGCAGGTACACTTTGATGTCCTCGTGGACACACTGCTGGAATTCCTCCACCAGGATCAAGTCCCGCAATGTTTCGAAGTCTTTCCCGACTCTTTTTGACTCACACCACCGATCAAACATGTTTTCTTTCACTCTGGCAAACTCCACATGGGTCTCACTCTCCCTCTTCCTGGCATTCCTGAATTTTTGCCTGTAAGCTTCCGGAACCAACTCATACGCTTTGAGGATGTGCGTCTTCAGTACCTCATAATCTGCACATTGGTCCATTGGTAGCGCCGAATAAATTTCCTGAGCTTTCCCCACCAGCACACTTTGCACGAGTCTGGTCCAGGCCTCCTCCGGCCAGTTTAATTGTCGAGCCACTTTCTCAAAGTGTGGAAAAAATTTCGCGACTTCTTTTTCACTGAACGGTGGAACCAGCCTCACATGTCTGCCCACATCCCAGGTTTTCTGGTTAGGTGTCGACCCCGTCAGCAAGGGTGGTGCCTCTCCCCGTTCTCTCATTAACTCCAGCTCCTTGAATTTGATTTCTTGCTGAAGCTCCATGTCACGTTCCTTTAATTCCCTTTCCGCTTTTCTCTCCTCTGCTTCGAGGTCCCTTGCAGCTCTCCTCTCCTCTGCTTTTCTCCCTTCTAACCTTTCCTGGAGTTCTCGTTCCACTCTCCTTTCCTCTGCTTGTTTCTCTTCTCTCCTCTCTTCTGCTTTCCTTTCCTCTTCTGATCTTTCCTTTTCTGCTTTCCTTTCTTCTTCTGCTCTTTCCTTTTCTGCTTTCCTTTCTTCTTCTGCTCTTTCCTTTTCTGCTTTCCTTTCTTCTTCTGCTCTTTCCTTTTCTGCTTTCCTTTCTTCTTCTTTGATCCGTTCCTGGCTCCGTAATTGCAACTCCAGTTTCCGGAGCTCAACGTCTTCTGGTTCTTCGGGTAGCCACTCCCAGGCTAACTCGTCCCATGTTCCTAATCCCACCATAGATTGTATCACCGTGGCCTGCAACTCTGCCTTCCTCAAATTAGTTCGGACCTCCAAGTTAAAATGTTTGGCCAATTTCAAGAGGTCCGACTTTAGCAACGCTCGGAACTGTGCCTCACTCGGGGTTACCACAAAGTTCTGTGCCACAAACGCCATGGTGCCTATCGTTAACACCTGTTAACCTTCACCCAAGACTTTACCCCAATTTCTCAAAAAAATATTTACCAATTAATAATTAATTAATAAATTTTAATTAATAAAAAATTATTATTTTATTATGTTATACAACTTTTAGATCCCGGACGTAGACCCAATTGCGAAACTGCAAATCGTAATTTGGACGAGCCCCCAATTCTGTTACGTGGTCCCCTCGGTGAATACCTGGTCTCGGTGACCCCCGGACCGTGAGAGGAACTTCGCCAGAAAGCTGTATTATATATGCGCTTTCGCCACGCAATCCATATGAATTTCACCCAAGAGACAACTGATGTTCAAGGATATATTTCAATGGTAATGATACCATACAATTTCAATGACACAACCACGGAGATTTTCCCCGAGCAATCAACAATACACAACCATCAACAATTCCCAATCCACAATCAATTCCCTATGATTAAGATGGCCATCTTATATATGTGTGTCTCGGTGAGTACTCACGACCCCCTTTTGGTCTCGGTCCCGCACAATGTCTCTGGGCCCCTCCTGACCAAGATGATGGTCGGCGTCGCCGCACTCGGGCGGTTGAACGAACCCCGGGTGGACGTGTTTCCACCGGGCAGGTATCGTACCGCTACCAGGCACCCCGGCTGCAGCCCCTCGTGGCCACGCGAAGCGGGTACGGGAAAGCAAGCCAAAAGCCCCACGCCGCTTGCAAGGCGTGTTAGGCCCCAATGGGCGACCCGTACGCGTCTTTTAGACGGTGTCGCGAACGGCGCCAAACGCTGGGTCGGTGCACGGCCACACGACAGTTTGACGTCCACCGGGCAGGTATCCGTCCCGGTAACTCCTCTCGCCAGACAGGCTCGGGAACGCCGCTTTTCCACACGGCTCAATCAATCCCCCCTTTCGTCGGAGCGGGGCGAGGAAGAAGAATACTCGTCCTTTTTCCTCGTGTCTTTTCCTCTTCCGTTTCCGGTCACTTCCGTTTCCGGCCACTATTTCAGAAGGGCTCCTGACCCTCCAACCACAACAACCCTTAATATACTACACACGGATAAGCAAAGACCTGAATGGTAATTCACATACATTCACATAAATATGTAACACTATGTGGAGGCATATTGGCGAGACAGTCGCATTGTTCTCGTTTTTATATCAAAAGGTCAAAGGTGAAGGTTGCACGACATCATCAATTTTCGGCTAATTGACCTGAAATTTTAAGAATTTGCATATTGGGTCACAGAATTGGTTCACATATCAAAAGCTAGAACCTGCTTTTTTTTTTTTTTAGATCTAAAGCTGAAAGGTGAAGGCTGCATAAAATCATCCATTTGGTTTTTGTATTTTTTGTTAAACCGTTTTCGTTATTTGAGCGCTCAGAAGAAGGATAAGAAGAAGATGTCTGAATACAAACGGATTCGGGCTTTGCATTTTCAGATGCTTTCTCGTGTTTCTTTATTTCTTGTCTTGTGTCAAATATTTAGCTTTCCTTTCTTTCATGAAATAATACTGAACATATCAATAAATCTGTTTGAGGACCTCCATTTACTTGCATTGTTGTGCTATAGCTTTAAATGGTAGCAACCACGATGGCGATGACGACTCAACTAATGGCTGGAGGTTGTCAATCGTACTGATGTAACACATTTATTTAAGCATCACAGTTATCTATAATAATAAAAGAGAATGTGTGTGTGTGTGTGTGTGTGTGTGTGTGTGTGTGTGTGTGTGTGTGTGTGTGTTTCCACTAGAACAGCAAAACCATGAAATGTAGCGGCCCAAAACTTTGGAATGCATACAAAGGGAACTCCAATGGAGTATATGAATGAAAACTGGGTATTTACACGAATATAAACACCCCTTTTGAATATAATTTAGGGGGTTCTCATCATAAAAAGAAAACAAGAATGCCTTACCAAGATGGCATCATATTGGTCAGATGTCACCTCACAGGGTCTTAAGCCTCCATTTTGTTTCGGCCTGCTCAACAATGCCTTGACTTGGAACAGACCGCAGCCGTTTCTGTATAATAAAGCATTCAAAATTAGTTTTTCACTTTCCTCACATACGTATATCATCGAATGCCTGATCTTCATACCTATGGATTGCTGTATACATTGCTTTTGTAGGTGCTATGGTTTTCAAATTAGGAACTTGGAGTGATGTGATTTTCCCTATGCCCTTGCATTATGTGATGCGATTTTCCATACTTCCCTGAGCTCACAAGGGTAATCATGACAAAACTTTTTCGGATCACTTTTTTTTTTACCACGATGAACCATGAAAGGGAAGTTGATGATGAAAAAGTTGATGAAAAGGAAAGATGAGGAAGTTGTTGTGGTAGGAGGAGACCTAAATAGACATGTCGGAAGGAGTATGGACGGTTTTGAGGGAGTTCATGGGGGTTACGGATATGGTGTGAGGAATGGAGAAGGTGAAAAGATTTTGGAGTTTGCTGATGGAGCTGGTTTGTTGATTTCTTACACTCAGTTCCAGAAAGAGGATAATAAGCTTGTTACATACACGTCAGGTGGGTCGACGACAACCATTGACTACCTGATGACGAGATAGGGGGAACCTCCGGGACACAAAGGTGATCCCGGGGGAGGAGGCTGTTTCACAGCACCTCTTGGTTGTCTGCGACATAAGGGTGAAAGGTGCGAGGAGAGCTCGGCGGGTGAAGTCCCAACGGAGAATGATAGTGTGGAGGTTGAAAGAGGTGACGATGAGGGAGGAATTAAAAGAGAGGCTGAGTATTGTAGAGAATGATGTGGTTGAGCTTGAAAGTGGTTGCATGTCAATGAAAGATAGTCTGTTGGGAGCCGTTGGTGAGGTATGTGGATGGACAAAAGGACTACCGAGGCACTCGGAAACATGGTGGTGGGATGATGAATTTGGAAAGAAGATTTACGAGAAGAGGAAGAAGTTCAATAAGTGGAAGAAGGCGAAGTGTACGGGGGCAGAAGAGGCAATGCATGAAAGTTATAAGGCAGCGAAGAAGGCTGCAAATAAAGAGGTAGCAAAGGCGCAGGAGGCATGTGGGAAAATGTTCGGAGAACGCTTGGAGTCGGAAGAGGGTCAGAGAGCGTTATTCGGGATTGCAAAGCAGATAGCGAAAGAGAGGTGTGATGTGATGGGGGTGAGTTGCTTGAAGGATGAAGTCTGACAAATTGTTGTGGACCCAGATGGAATTAAAGGAAGATGGAAGAGATATATGGAAATACTGTTCAATGCAGAGAATGAATGGGATGGCAACATAGAGAGTAACCCAGTTTTAGGACCGGCAGAGAAGATAACCGAGAAGGAAGTTGAGGAAGCTATAAAAGAAATGAAGAGTAGAAAAGCGGGAAGGACGACGGGAGTTGTGGGAGATATGTTGAAGGCAGCAGGAAGTTGGGGTGTGAAGAGAATGACAGAGATCTGCAATCTGGTGGTGAAAGAAGGGCGCATTCCAGTGGATTGGGAACTGAGGACCCTCGTCCCTCTATACAAGGGGAAAGGTGACCCTCTGGACTGTGGCTCGTATCGAGCGATAAAGTTATTGGAGCATGGAATGAAGGTATTGGAAAGGGTGTTGGAGAGGAGGATAAGGAAGAAAGTGAAGATTGACGAAATGCAGTTTGGATTTATGCCAGGAAGAGGAACGACAGACGTGCTTTTTATTGCAAGGCAGTTGCAGGAGAAGTACATGGAGAAGAGGAAGAAGTTGTTTCTTGGGGTTGTTGATCTGGAGAAAGCATTCGATAGGGTTCCATGCGAAGTAGTGACATGGGTATTGAGGAAATTAGGAGTGGAGGAATGGTTGATCAGAGTAGTGATGGTAATGTACGAGAGAGCCCGCACAGCTGTAAGGATGAAGGACGGGAACAGTGGTGAGTTTGAGGTGAAGGTGGGAGTGCATCAGTGGTCGGTACTAAGTCCACTACTATTTGTAGCTGTGATGGAGGTGCTGGCTCGGAACGTAAAGGAGGGTTTGCCGTGGGAGTTGTTGTATGCAGATGATTTGGTGTTGATTGCGGAAAGTATGGATGGACTGAAGGACAAGATGAACAAGTGGAAGGAATGTATGGAGACAAAACGTCTGAAGGTGAAAATCGGAAAGACGAAGGTGATGGCAAGTGGTAAAGCATGTGGTGAGGTGGAAAGAACTGGGAAGTGGTCATGTGCTGTGTGCAGGAAGGGTGTCGGAGTGAACTCCATTCAATGTACAATGTGCGCTGAGTGGGTTCATCAAAAATGTAGTGGTTTGAGAGGGTCATTAACCAGTGTGGCAGCTACATTCACGTGTATGGTGTGCACAGAGGGATCTGCAGATGGAGGAAATGTTGAGTTGGATCTTGGAGACGGTGTGAAGCTGGAAGGTGTGAAAACATTTTGCTACCTAGGAGACCTGCTGAATTGGAGAAGGTGGATCAGACTCGGCAACTGAGTGGCGTGCTGACGAGGAGGGGAGTGTCGTTGAAGCTGAAGGGAAAGGTGTATGCTGCATGTCTGAGAAGTGTTATGATTTATGGGAGCGAGACATGGGTAATGAACGTAGAGCAGCAATGAAGGCTGGAAAGGGTGGAAATGCGAATGGTTCGGTGGATGTGTGTAGTATCGTTGAGAGAGAGGAAGACAAATGATGAATTGCGAAAGATGATGGGAATAGAGCCTGTGATTGATGCTGTGAAGAGAAACAGGTTGAGATGGTTTGGTCATGTGTTGAGGAAGGATGAAAGTGACTGGTTGAGAAGAATGATGGAAATGAATGTAGAAAGAAGTAGAGGACGGCGAAGACCGAGAAAGACTTGGCTTAAGATGGTGGAAGAAGAAATGCGGGCAAGGGGGTTAACAAGGGGAGATGCAGAAAATCGGGCAAAATGGAGAAGATTGTCTGGGCGACCGCGAGGCTAATCCCCACTCTTGCAGGGAAAATGGCCTTAAAATGCTTGTTGTTGTTGATGTTGTTGATGAACCTTACTTAAACAGTCATTTTCTTACAACTCATAAATTCTTCTTTTTTCTACATGGGCTAAGGCTCGTAATAGAGCTGACACAGATACACACACACACACACACACACACACACACACACACACACACACACACACACACGAGACAAACACTTAACACTACCATTGAGCTTGGAGGAAGTGCCGTCACTACTGTCACTTCCCGGGATACTTTGGGGTACCAGTGACGTCATAACAATGGCGCCGAATTTCTCACCATACTCAGTGGGGCATTTCCTCAATATAAATTTCCTCCTCCCTATGGATGCCACCTGATGGGGATTGTTCGTGCTCTATCCTTTTCAAGCAAGGAAGCAGCACATATCATTTTTAAAGTCTTTAGTATGACTAAAACCGGTCCAAACTGGATGGGTGTTTTCTAGAGCACACCTTTTCCTTACTGGGTGGCCGTCGGCCATTTTGACTCGCGTGCTTTATGCATCGAGCAAGGTTTCTTTGCTTCACTTCAGCCTTTGCGCGTCGCGCAAGGTTTTTCTTTGCTTCACGTCAGCCGTTTTCACCGCATTCAGATGTATCTGGTGTGTGAGTGTGCAACGCGGATTTTGAAGGTAAATCTGAGGTTTGCCGACTGCGAGCTGTGGAACGTCCATACCCGAGGGTGTGATTTCCCAGTCGCCTGGAGGGTGCCTTTGGATTTCCCAGTCACCTGGAGGGTGCCTTTGCACAGCTTTGGCAGCAGGGACTGTAACTGCCAACCCAACGGGATTCTGGTCTCGATTGGACATTGATCTGACGATCGCTGGAGGGAATCCACTTTGGCTTGAAGCCGGGAATTAGAGACATTGGGAATCTTCTTCTTCCCGCTCACTCGGAGCACAGTGAGTTATATATTACGAAACTGATGGTACCATCATAGGATATATTGATTGTACTTTTGATTACTATTATTGTTGTACTGTTATTCTTGTGTGATCTTAATACAATATTTGTTTGTAAGTAACAATTGGTGTGGCTTCACCATTGATCTTTGACATACAGAATAACACATTTTTCTGCCGTGATTCCTCTCGTGGCTCGGAGGTACACCGTGACCAGGGGGTCGGGGAGGAGGACGTAACACTACCCAAAAAGCATCTCAAATATAATATGTTCAATTTTGCTGATATTTCTGTTCAATATTTTGCAGTTTGATAAATAAAATGTTTGTCTCCAAATGTTTGCTTAATTGTGGTTGGCCAAAAGATGTACGTTAGATCCCAGACAATGCCCCAAATCCCTGTAGTCAACATGTGGCTCTAAATGGATTTCTCTCATCTCCCCTTCCTGTTCAGGCGGGAGTTCCCCAAGGCAGTCTTCTGGGCCCTGTGCTTTTTCTGGTCTTCATCAATGATCTCTCCGACTCTCTGGAAAATCCTCTCTATCTCGTTGCGGATGACTCCACTCTCTGCCGCTCCATACCTCATCCCTCAGATCGGTAATCTGCAGCCTCCTCACTCTCTGCAGTCCTGGACAAAATCACAGACTGGTCAAACAAGTGGGACACGTCTTTCAATCCTGACAATCTCACACTCTTACTATGTCTCTCCGAAAAGACCGACTGGACAACGCTCCCATCTACTTTCACAACAATCTTCTCCAAGAAGTTCTCTCACTCAAGCTCTTGGGTCTCACTATCTGCCATGATCTTTCCTGGGAAAACCACATTTCCAAGCTGGCCTCCAAAGACAGTCACCGTCTGGGCATCCTCTGTCGTGCGAAGTCCTTCCTTGGCACACCTGAGCTCCTCACCACATACAAGGATTTCATCCGCAGCTCAATGGAACACTGCTCTCCCCTCTGGGCTGGTGCTCCTGCTTCACACCTCGATTGGCTTCACGCTGTTGAAACCAAAGATTTCAGAATCATTGGAATCTCCCGCGATGAAGCTAACTCCGAGGGGCTTTCACTCACTCACCACAGGCAGGTTGGTGGTCTTTCTGTCTTCTACCGACTCCTCTCCGGCCTCACCCCTCCCCCCCCCCCCAGCTCTATCTGTGCTCTGTCCCCCAAATACTCCTACAGGTCGCACAAGATCTGCCAGCAACCCTCTTCTGGTGAAACTGCCAAAATCAAGACCTTCTGCTCACCTTCACTCTTTCATTCCTCTTTTCTCCCGCCTCTGGAACAAACTCCCTCACTCTCTTCAATCCCACTCCTCCCTCCAGGTCTTTAGAACAGCTGTTCACCACCATCTCTTATCTTCCCCCATCCCAAACCTTGATCTTTTCTACCCCCGTTAATTCACCCCAGATCCACTTTTTTGAAATACCGACTTCTTTCCTGGAAGTCCTAACAGTGTCCATGTGTTTTATACCTCTCCAACCCCCACTCCTCCACCCAAGCCCTCTCACTCCCACAGATCTTCCGATGTCCCCGCTTTCAAATGTTGTACTTGTGTGCTTCCCCCTCTCTCCCCATCTTGTCTCCCACTCCCTTTATTATATGTTTTATGTGTCCGTTTTTTTTTTTTGTGATTAATGTTAGCACTTACACGAGCCTCGATCTTGTACACAACAAAAAAAAAACGCAGGGTACCTTTATAGGAGGGGTGGAGGTGGGAGGAGGAAGAGGAAGGGTGAGGTGGGAGGAGGAAGGGTGTGGGGACGTGGGGTGGTAGAAGGCAGGGGTAGGGGTGGGAGGAGGGAACCAGCATTGCCTGGCAACCATCATAAGTCATTGTACAAGTTGAGCATTTTAAAAAGTAAGCTTGCACACCTGGGGGTGTATTCACTTCCCAAGCCAGCCGGTTTTTATTATTAACAGTTTTGAATGGAGTGCTTCCTTGAGTGCACTTTTGATTCATGACTTACAATACAGACTGCCCCCAGTTGATGCTATATGATACACATTTACATAGAGATTTTTTTTCCAATGAATCTACCAATGTTTTCCCCGAAGACAAACATTCTCTTCCTCACATGTCCACGACTACAGTACCTTCAGAAAGTATTCACACCTCTTGACTTTTTTCACATTTTGTGGTGTTACAGCCTGAATCAAAAATGGATAAAATTGACATTTTTTTGTCACTGATCTACACATGATATGTCAAAGTGGATTTTTTTTTTCAGAAATCTTTTACAAAATAATTAAAAATTAAAAGCTAAAATGTCATCAGTCAATAAGTATTCAACCCATTTGTTATGAAACTCCAAATTGAACTCTGGTGCATATAATTTCCTTTGTTCATCCTTAAGACGTCTCTACAACTTAATTGGAGACCACCTTTTGCCAATTCAATTGATGGGACATCATTTAGAAAGAAACACACCTTTCTATGTAAGGTCCCACAGTTGACAGAGCATGTCAGAGCAGAAACTCTATAATGAAGTCCAAGGAACTGTCCACAGAACTCCGAGATAGAATTGTGAAGAAGCGTAGATCTGGGGAAAGGTATAAAACAATTTATAGAGCATTGAAAGTTCACAAAAGTACAGTGACCTCCATCATTAAGAAATGGAAAGAATATGGAACAACCCAGACTCTTCCAAGAGCTGGCCGTCCGACCAAATTGAGCAACCTCGACAAAACGACCTTTGTCAGGGAGGTGACCAATAACACAATAACTACTCTGACAGAACTACAGAGTTCCTTGGATGATATGGGAGAAACTGCCAGAAGGACAACAGTCTCTGCAACACTTCACAAATCTAGCCTTTATGGGAGAGTGGCCAGACGGAAGCCACTCCAAAGAAAAAGGCACATGAAAGCACACATTAAATTTGCAAAAAGGCACGTGAAAGACTGAGCATAAGGCAAAATATTATGTGGTCTGATGAGATGAACATTTCACTCTTTGGCCTGAATGCAAAGCACTACGTGTGGCAGAAACCGAGCACAGTTCATCACCCATCTAACACCATCCCTACCATGAAGCATGGTGGTGGCAGCATCATGCTATGGGGATGCTTTTCAGTGGCAGAGACTGGGAGACTTGTAAGCATAGAGGGAACAATGAATGGAGTGAAATACAGGTAAATCCTTGAGGAGACCTGCTTCACAGTGCAAAAGACCTTGGACTGTGGCGATGATTTGCGTTCCAACATAATAATGACACCAAACATACAGCCAAAGCAACACTGGAATGGCTTCAGAACAAGAACATGAAAGTCCTTGAGTGGCCCAGTCAAAGCTCAGACTTGAATCCCATTGAGAATCTGTGGAAAGACTTGAAGATTGCTGTTCACCGACACTCTCCATCCAACTTGATAGAGTTTGAGCAAATCTGCAGGGAAGAATGGGAGAAACTTCCCAAATCCAGATGTGCAAAGCTGGTACAGACATACCCAAGAAGATTCGAAGCTGCAATCGTTGCCAAAGGCGCTTCTAGTAAATCTTGGCTCAGAGTGTTGAATATTTATGTAAATTAGATATTTCTACATTTCAGTTTCAATAAATTTCTAAAAAATTTCTAAAAACATGTTTTCACTGTCATTATTTTGTATTTTTTGGTTATTGTTGCCAAATATATCTCAATTTAGTCCATTTTTAATTCTGGCTGTAATGCAACAAAATGTGAAAAAGTCAAGGGGTGAAGTTACTGTTGCTAAAGTTACTGTATACTTTCTGAAGTTACTGTAGCTGCAAAACGTCACTAATGCATACACACTATTGGTTGTTTTTATCTACCAGATGTTGTTGTTTTTTTTAAATAAGAGCGAGGCTCATCAAACAGAAAGGTAGAACTGACAATAGGACAAACATTGACGGCATGAACAAACAGGAAAAGAAGAGATGGTGGAAGGGGCGAGGGGAGGAGGAACTGACACTGGCTAATAAACTGGTTGACTAACTATCATTAGTGATTGCAATGTCATGACTGGATCTCATCAAAATGTGAATGCGCTGTCGGTGTTTGTTCATTGCGCATCCTCTGACCCCCTTCATCTTTAACTCAATAACAATTAATCAACCAATCAAGAAATAGAATAAACAATAATTGTTCTCCCTCTCCACTGATAAATGAACCACCTTTAGAGGCCATTTTTCCACCCAGAGCAGGGGTTGCCCTTTTTGGGGCACCTTGGTCCCCTTTTTGAAGCAATGTTTTATGGCCGGATGCCCTTCCTGCCGCCAACCCTGTTACTCACCTCTTGCGACACACAGAGAATTACCAGTGAACTGGTACTCAATTTGCCGACCTCAGAAGGATGACAGGCTGAGTCAACTCCCTTGGTCGTTAATTCAGCGATCGGACTGGGATTCGAACCCAGGATCCTAGGATCCCAAGCCCGCACCCTAACCACTAAGCCAACACCAGGCTATTCTCCACTGCTAATGCCCCTAAGAAATTAAATAAACAGGAGATAAGGCTAGTATCATAGATACTGAATAGACTGATATATTAAATTGAGTGGGAGTCGATGAAGCAAAGCAAGATCGGCTGATTGACCTCCTCCTGTGTCCAACAAGTTTATTGTTACCTCCGCCACCAAAGGTGGATGGAGGTTATGTTTTCACCCCTGTCTGTCTGTTTGTCCGTTTGTCTGTCTGTCCGTTTGTGAACAAAATATCTCAAAAAGTTGTGGACAGATTCGGACGAAATTTGGCAGAGATGTAGCGTTTGTGACAAGGACGAAATGATTAGATTTTGGTGAAGATCCGGATTCGGATCTGGCTACTAGAATTTTTGAAGTGATTCTTCACAATTTGGAGATAGGGCCAAAAACGATACATAGCAGGATATCTCAAAAAGTTGTGGACGGATTTGGACTAATCTTGTTGGACAGGTTGTGTGTCTGACAAGGAAGAATCGATTCAATTTTGATGAAGATCCATATCCGGATCCAGCTAGTAGAATTTATTAAGTGATTCTTCACCATTGAGTGATATGGCCAACCAGGCGGAGGTTTGCTCTCTGCTGAGTGCCGTTATAGTATTTTCTTTTGTCCATGCAAAAAGGGTATTTAATTTGAGTATCCCTTCCCAAATGTAGGCGAGTGTGCATACCTCCAGGTCAGTTTCTTGAGCCAACCCTCGGCAGATGGAATTTTCCTGCAGGAGGCGCTGCAAACTTAATGGCAAGAATCAACTTTTGAATGCGACAAAATCGGTGTCAACGCATTATCTTTAGTATTCGCTCAGGTCAAGTAAAGAATGAGCAGGTATTTTTTCCAGAAATTCATATTAAAATGTGAATTTCAATCAATGGCACAAGGCCTCGAAAAGCTGTGTTTGGAGAATTTATTTACATATTGGAAAGACAAAATCGCAAAAAAACAACAACAGAGCAGCTCAAGCATCCCAAACTATTTATTTCATTTTGACATCGTCCGTTGTGCAAATACAAAGAAATTGTCAATGCACGGAAATGTAAATGTGTCGCCTTATCTTTGAAGAAGTCAAATTTCTCAGGCATGACCTCCATATTGAATATAAGGACAAAAATTGTCAAACTTCCTTCACTCCTCTTGGAGACTCATTATAAGTCAAGAATCTCCATGACGTCATTCGAGATGGTAACGAAGTCGCTCAGATTAGATGAAACTTTGAGCCATGAGAGTCCAAGCTGGGAGGCGCAGCTGTGCCACTGTTGCAGTGTCCCCCTGTAGGTTAGGGCAGGAATTTGGAAATTGGCCAGGTGCTGGTAATAGCTCACTTTTTGCAAAGGATACCGCAGGATCTTCAACATCCACCAACTAGTGCTGGCAGACGGTACACCAAGTTTAACATCCGTAGCTGCTGTGCACAGATTCGAACCCAAGATATACTGCTCAGAGAAGAGTGTGCATACTTCTGGGGCGTCCTGCTAGCCCATCAGTGGAGTAAAACCTGACAATGATGTCTCTTTACAGTAGATGGACTGCCGGGGCATCCTAAAGAAGTACAGTTGCATTCGTAATGTATGTATCTCGTGTATTTCAAAAGTTTTTAGCTTTTTAAGTCTCAAAATTTTGATATACACATGATAGAAACAAACTATAAATGCTGCATGGAAGCATAATTCATAAACTTTTTACTCGATGCAGCACAACTTATAGAGTTCAACATAACCACCATCTTTCATATAATACATCGTTCCAACTTGATGAAAGCATTCTCCAGGTACTGCTGAATGATTTCATGAATTGCATTGTAATCGTAGCCCCACGTTCATCCAAAGAATGTGGTTTTGATGGGTAAACAACACTTTTACACTCTCCCATAAAATGTAGTGCAATGAGGACAGGTGAGGCGAACGAGGTGGCCAAACAATTGGTCATTGGTCCATGTCAACTGATCCACTCGTCTGGGAAAATATAACTTAAGAACCATTCGAAGCATAGTGTTTGGGAGTTGAAATTTTAAACATGTTGAAATATCATGTTGAAATATCATGTTGATATATCATGTTGACATACAGTCACGTGAAAAAGTAAGTACACCCCATGTAAAGTTTTGACTTTTTCAACATATTTCAACATACAGCTATTTTATCTTCATTTCAACAATATTGATAGATAAAGGTGATATAATATAACAAATATCATGAAACATTTACATTTTGAAGTCCATTGTATAATTTAAATAAACATGAATGCAAATTTCGCATGTGGAAAAAGTAAGTACACCCTTGGCTCTAATAAGTGGTATTGCCCCCTTTGGCAGAAACAACCCCAAGTAGGCGTTTCTTATAACTGTCTACCAGTCTCTGACATTGACTGGGAGAAATTTTTGCCCACTCCTCCATGCAGAATTCTTTCAGCTGTGCAATGTTTGAGGGGTTTCTTGCATGCACAGCTCGTTTCAAATCCCCCCACAACATCTCGATGGGATTTAGATTTGGGCTTTGACTTAGCCATTCCAGAACCCTCCATTTCTTTCTTTTCAGCGATTCCTTGGTGGATTTACTGGTATGTTTAGGGTCATTGTCATGTTGCAAGGTCCACCTTCGGTTGAGCTTTAACTTTCCGAAAGATGGCCTCACATTATCCTCAAGCACCCTCTGGTACAATGAAGAATTCAAAGTGGATTCTTTGATGGTGAGCTGCCCAGGCCCTGATGCAGCAAAGCTGCCCCAAACCATAATATTTCCACCACCATGCTTTACAGTTGGTATCAGGTTCTTGTGGTCAAATGCTGTCTTTGGTTTTCGCCAAACATGTCTTCTGGTACTGTGGCCAAAATAGCTCTACCTTTGACTCATCTGTCCAGAGCACATTGTTCCGGAAGTGCTGGTCTTTGCCGAGGTGTCCATTGGCAAACTTTAGTCTTGCCCTGATGTTCTTTCTGGACAGCAAAGGTTTCCTCCTGGCACACATCCCATGTAGATCAAATTTGTGCAGCCTCTTTCTAATGGTAGACTCGTGTACTTTGACATCAACAGCGGCAAGAGCTACCTGTAGGTCCCTTGATGACATTCTGGGGTTTCTTAGAGACTTATTTCGGCATCTTGCGGTCTGCTCTCGGGCTGAACTTGCTGGGGCAGCCTGGCCTGAACAAGTTGGCAGTTGTTTGGAATCTTCTCCACTTGTAGATGATCTTCCGGACAGTCGAATGATTGATTTCAAATTGTTGGAGATCTTTTTTAATCCCTTCCCAGACTCGTCGGCATCTATAACCTTCTTTCTGAAGGCCTTAGAGAGCTCTTTTGATCTCGGCATGGTGACGCCGCACACTTCAACAACAAAGAGCAAACCAAACTAAATGTCTGAGGTTTAAATAAGACAGGTTCATCCAATATCCTCTCTAATGATGTTCTAATCATATGCAACTGAGCTGGTGCACCTGATTCTAATTTTAGGTATTTGAAGGAGTGATAAATGTAGGGGTGTTCTTACTTTTTCCACATGCGAAATTTGCATTTATGTTTATTTAAATTATACAATGGACTTCAAAATGTAAATGTTTCATGATATTTGTTATATTATATCACCTTTATCTATCAATATTGTTGAAATGAACATAAAATAGCTGTATGTTGAAATATGTTGAAAAAGTCAAAACTTTACATGGGGTGTACTTACCTTTTCACGTGACTGTATCATGTTGAAATATCATGTTGAAATATCATGTTGAAATATCATGTTGAAATACCATGTTGAAATATCATGTTGAAATATCATGTTGAAATATCATGTTTAAATATCATGTTGAAATATCATGTTGAAATATCATGTTGAAATATCATGTTGAAATATCATGTTGAAATATCATGTTGATATATCATGTTGATATATCATGTTCATATATCATGTTGAAATATCATGTTGAAATATCATGTTGAAATATCATGTTGAAATATCATGTTGAAATATCATGTTGAAATATCATGTTGAAATATCATGTTGAAATATCATGTTGAAATATCATGATGAAATATCGTGTTGAAATATCGTGTTGAAATATCGTGTTGAAATATCATGTTGAAATATCATGTTGAAATATCATGTTGAAATATCATGTTGAAATATCATGTTGAAATATCATGTTGAAATATCATGTTGAAACATCATGTTGAAACATCATCTTGAAATATCATGTTGAAATATCATGTTGATATATCATGTTGAAATATCATGTTGAAATATCATGTTGAAATATCATGTTGAAATATCATGTTGAAATATCATGTTGAAATATCATGTTGAAATATCATGTTGAAATATCATGTTGAAATATCATGTTGAAATATCATGTTGAAATATCATGTTGAAATGTCATGTTGAAATATCATGTTGAAATATCATGTTGAAATATCATGTTGAAATATCATGTTGAAATATCATGTTGAAATATCATGTTGAAATATCATGTTGAAATATCATGTTGAAATATCATGTTGAAATATCATGTTGATATATCATGTTGAAACATCATGTTGAAATATCATGTTGAAATATCATGTTGAAATATCATGTTGAAATATGTTAAAATATGTTGAAATATCATGTTGAAATATCATGTTGAAATCATGTTGAAATATCATGTTGAAATATCATGTTGAAATATCGTGTTGAAATATCATGTTGAAATATCATGTTGATATATCATGTTGAAATATCATGTTGAAATATCATGTTGAAATATCATGTTGAAATATCATGTTGAAATATCATGTTGAAATATCATGTTGAAATATCATGTTGAAATATCATGTTGAAACATCATGTTGAAATATCATGTTGAAATATCATGATGAAATATCATGTTGAAATATCATGTTGAAATATCATGTTGAAATATCATGTTGAAATATCATGTTGAAATATCATGTTGAAATATCATGTTGAAATATCATGTTGATATATCATGTTGATATATCATGTTGAAATATCATGTTGATATATCATGTTGAAATATCATGTTGAAATATCATGCTGAAATATCATGTTGAAATATCATGTTGAAATATCATGTTGAAATATCATGTTGAAATATCATGTTGCAATATCATGTTGAAATATCATGTTGAAATCATGTTGAAATATCATGTTGATATATCATGTTGAATCATCATGTTGAAATATCATGTTGAAATATCATGTTGAAATATCAGGTTGAAATATCATGTTGAAATATCATGTTGAAATATCATGTTGAAATGTCATGTTGAAATATCATGTTGAAATATCATGTTGATATATCATGTTGAAATATCATGTTGAAATATCATGTTGAAATATCATGTTGAAACATCATGTTGAAATATCATGTTGAAATATCATGTTGAAATATCATGTTGAAATATCACGTTGAAATATCATGTTGAAATACCATGTTGGAATATCATGTTGAAATACCATGTTGGAATATCATGTTGAAATATCATGTTGAAATATCATGTTGAAATATCATGCTGAAATATCATGTTGAAATATCATGTTGAAATATCATGTTGAAATATCATATTGAAACATCATGTTGAAACATCATGTTGATATATCATGTTGAAATATCAAGTTGAAACATCATGTTGAAATCATGTTGAAATATCATGTTGAAACATCATGTTGAAATATCATGTTGAAACATCATGTTGAAATATCATGTAGAAATACCATGTAGAAATACCATGTTGATACATCATGTTGAAATATCATGTTGAAATATCATGTTGAAATATCATGTTGAAACATCATGTTGAAATCATGTTGAAATATCATGTTGAAACATCATGTTGAAACATCATGTTGAAATCATGTTGAAATATCATGTTGATATATCATGTTGAAACATCATGTTGATATATCATGTTGAAATATCATGTTGATATATCATGTTGAAATATCATGTTGAAATGTCATGTTGAAATATCATGTTGAAATATCATGTTGATATATCATGTTGAAATATCATGTTGAAATATCATGTTGAAATATCATGTTGAAATATCATGTTGAAATATCATGTTGAAATATCATGTTGAAATATCATGTTGAAATATCACGTTGAAATATCATGTTGAAATACCATGTTGGAATATCATGTTGAAATATCATGTTGAAATATCATGTTGAAACATCAGGTTGAAACATCATGTTGATATATCATGTTGAAATATCATGTTGATATATCATGTTGAAACATCATGTTGAAACATCATGTTGAAATATCATGTTGAAATATCATGTTGAAATATCATGTTGATATATCATGTTGAAACATCATGTTGAAACATCATGTTGAAATATCATGTTGAAATATCATGTTGAAATATCATGTTGATATATCATGTTGAAATATCATGTTGAAACATCATGTTGAAATATCATGTTGAAATATCATATTGAAATATCATGTTGAAATCATATTGACATTTCAAACAGTGTTGCTGGTACAAGGTATGAGTCAAAGATTTAATTGTCGTAGTTTGGGAACCAAATGGAGTAACTGTGGTGGGTGACTTTACCACTGATGTAGAAGTTGCCTGATCAGAAAATGTCAACTTGTCAAGAAACCCAGGGTAATTGTGGATTTAACAACAGCAATAACAACAATATCAACTGTATATTTAACTTGATGAAGTATGCTTTCATGTCACTTACAGTTTGCTTCTACCATGTACAGTACATAAAAATATATAAAAGTTCAAAGTTCCACATGAACTTTACAGACACTATTTATTTATATATATATAAATATATATATATATATATATATATATATATATATATATATATATATATATATATATATATATATATATATATATACATATATATATATTGTTGTTGCGGCTCTTTGCCGCAATTGTTGCGGCTCTCGGACGTCGGCGCTCCCCTTATAAAGGGAGGGGGGTGGGGGGGGGGGTTAATCCCCTTGTCTTTTTCTCTGGCCGACCCGAGTCCTGGGGGATAAAACGTCCTTCCCGGCGCGGCGTTAGGTAGGGTTAGTTAGGCCTAGGGGTTCACTACAACCTAAGTACTAACGCCGGCCGGAAACGAGGGAATAACTCACGCTCGAACCACGGATATGATGGAAAATGCCGAGCGGATAGCAATCCGCGATCCGAGCTATTAACAATGAGACTAAACCCGATTCTGGGAGGTTCCTACTCGTGCCACGTTTACCCAATGAGAGAAAGGACGGATGCGATCGGACAAGAGGAAACCAGAGTATAGGAAGAACAAAGATGGGTTTATTAATTATGTACAAGAAGGAGAAGAGGAAACAAAAGAATGTACAAGATAGGAGGAAGAAGAAGCAGAACACAGGGCAGTCTTAAAACAGTCTTATCCTTAATACCCCAGACAAACGTACACACTCACACGGGGATTGTAGACGGATTGTAGATGGTCACCGGCTTGTCCAGGCTCCAGTCGGCTCCAGTCCAGGCTCCAGTCCAGCAGGCGAAACCCGGCAGGCAGCTCCGCATATATTGGAATGCATCCAGACAGTTATATAGCAGGTAGGAAGCTGGTGCCCTACGGCGTACGTAATAGATGCACACTCGTGCCAAACGCACCCTCTCCAATGTTCTCTTAATCAGCGCGCCGTATATCTCTTTATAAAGGTGCTTCTCAATGCGCTCTCTCCCATCAGTCCTCTTTAACGAGCGCGCCTCCAACAAGTCCTCTTGTAATGCACGCTGCCGCCGTCAGTTCTCTCAGTAAAATGTGCTCGCTGGCATGTCCCCCGCGCAGTCCTGTTAATAGCGCCACTCTCGCACGAGTCCTTTAAGAGTCCTGTGTAGGCGAGCTCTCTCATGCAGTCCTTTTGCAACGCGCGTGCCTCCAACCCGTCCTTGTAACGAGCGCGCCTCCAACAAGTCCTTTCTCAAGAGCGCCGCTGAATAAGTCCCGTGAAAGAGATTTGCGTTCGCGCTTATATATCTCGACCAGCAAAACGCTCCGCGAGCCAAACTGCCACGCCTGCCAGCGATGTTCCTTCAGCCCTGGTTGGCTGGTGAGGGCTTACCGGCCCCGCCTTTGATGACTGGATGACGTGGCCACACCTTCTTCCTGGCGCTCCGCCTCCTTTCTCGGGCCTTAACTCGTGGCTTATGGCGGCTTGAGCAAGCGCTAAGGCAGCGAACGCTGCTAACAAAGGCGCGTAACAAATTAGGAGAGCCATGAGGCACCAACTGTAGGGGCGCGTAATGGCGTCGCTTGGAGAGGGAGGTCGCAAAATGAATGAAAGGGCCTACTTCTTATCTGATTGACACAACGCAGATTCAACTATTGGAAACACGGCCTTATCTAAAACACATATTACTGAAATAACTGAAGTTCTATGGTGACCTACGTGTTGCTTGTGGACTAACTAGGGGTGCTACCTTTAACCATTTAATAATGTCATATTTACACAAGTGAGGATACTAAAACCGCAACAATATATATATACATACAGTCACGTGAAAAAGTAAGTACACCCCATGTAAAGTTTTGACTTTTTCAACATATTTCAACATACAGCTATTTAATCTTCATTTCAACAATATTGATAGAGAAAGGTGTTATAAGATAACAAATATCATGAAACATTTACATTTTGCAGTCCATTGTATAATTAAAATAAACATATATGCAAATTTCGCATGTGGAAAAAGTAAGTACACCCCTACATTTATCACTACTTCAAATACCTAAGGAATCAGGTGCACCAGCTCAGGTGCAAATGATTAGAACATCGTTAGAGAGGATCTTGGAGGAACCCGTCATATTTAAACCTCAGACATTTCGTTTGGTTTGCTCTTTGTTGTTGAAGTGTGCGGCGTCATCATGCCGAGATCAAAGAGCTCTCTGAGGCGTTCAGAAAGAAGGTTATAAATGCCTACGGCTACGAGTCTGGGAAGGGATTTAAAAAGATCTTCAAACAATTTGAAATCAATCATTCGACTGTCCGGAAGATCATCTACAAGTGGAGAAGATTCCAAACAACTGCCAACTTGTTCAGGCCAGGCCGCCCCAGCAAGTTCAGCCCAAGAGCAGACCGCAAGATGCTGAAAGAAATCTCAAAGAACCCCAGAATGTCATCACAGGACCTAAAGGTAGCTCTTGCCACTGTTGATGTCAAAGTGCACAAGTCTATCATTAGAAAGAGGCTGCACAAATTTGATCTACATGGGAGGTGTGCCAGGAGGAAACCTTTGCTGTCCAGAAAGAACATCAGGGCAAGACTAAAGTTTGCCAACGAACACCTCGGCAAAGACCAGCACTTCTGGAACAATGTGCTCTGGACAGATGAGTCAAAGGTAGAGCTATTTGACCACAGTACCAGAAGACATGTTTGGCGAAAACCAAAGATAGCATTGGACCACAAGAACCTGATACCAACGTTAAAGCATGGTGGTGGAAATATTATGGTTTGGGGCAGCTTTGCTGCATCAGGCCTAGGCAGCTCACCATCATAGAATCCACTATGAATTCTTCATTGTACCAGAGGGTGCTTGAGGATAATGTGAGGCCATCTGTCGGAAAGTTGAAGCTCAACCGAAGGTGGACCTTGCAACATGACAATGACCCTAAACATACCAGTAAATCCACCAAGGAATGGCTGAAAAGAAAGAAATGGAGGGTTCTGGAATGGCCAAGTCAAAGCCCGGATCTAAATCCCATCGAGATGTTGTGGGGGGATTTGAAACGAGCTGTGCATGCAAGAAACCCCTCAAACATCGCACAGCTGAAAGAATTCTGCATGGAGGAGTGGGCAAAAATTTCTCCCAGTCGATGTCAGAGACTGGTAGACAGTTATAAGAAACGCCTACTTGAGGTTGTTTCTGCCAAAGTGGGCAATACCACCTATTAGAGCCAAGGGTGTACTTACTTTTTCCACAGAAGGAAATGGCATCTCTTTTAATTTTTTGTTGAATAAATTATTGCAAAGTCAACTTTTCATTGTTTTTGTTCAATTAGATCACCTTTATCTATAGATACTGTTTAAATGAAGATTGATATGTCCACGTATGTTAAAAAGATTTAAAAAACATTTCATGGGGTGTACTTACTTTTTCCACATGCGAAATTTGCATTTATGTGTATTTAAATTATACAATGTACTACAAAATGTAAATGTTTCATGATGTTTGTTATATTATAACACCTTTATCTATCAATATTGTTGAAATGAAGATCAAATAGCTGTATGTTGAAATATGTTGAAAAAGTCAAAACTTTACATGGAGTGTACTTACTTTTTCACGTGACTGTGTATATATATATATATATATATATATATATATATATATATATATATATATATATACTGTATATATTGTTGCGGATCTCAAGCTCATCGACATACTGAAGGGGGGGGGGGGGGGGATTAAGCACTGCTCCCCCTTGAGCTCCGAGTCCACGAGGCCGCAATTCCAGCTGCCAAGCCCACAGCTACGCATGGAAGGGTTAACGGTCACAACCCGAGTACCTTCGACACACGCAGCCGTTTGAACGGTGACTGAAAATCGCACGAGTCACGCTGGTATTGAACGCCCGAGCGGTTTGTGCGTCGCGTAACTCGTGCCGTTAATCACTATTGAACCCGATGGAGCGGTTTTAATTCGTGCAATGCTAGGCCAATGGTGAAAGGACGAAGACGGCCAGGTTGGAAACAAACCACAGGATTTATTACAATATTCACAGGAAAAGGACACAGCAAAGAATTTTAATGGCCTTACCTACGTTCCCAGACAAGGGCCCTCAGATTCGTTTGGGGAAGGGGAGGAAGAAGGGAATGCGCACAAAGCTCGGCCGGTGGTGCAGTTCGCCTGGACGGGCTCGTTTGGCGGATACCCCCAAGGATCACTCCAACCCCAGGACACTACAGCCGGGGATGTTCACGGCAGCGGCGTTGATCACGGTCGTGCACGTAGCAGGAATCCGAGGAGCGTATCTCAAGGTCAGCGAGGCAGAGCGCACGTGCAGGGAGTCCAGGCAGAGAGATCGTCGGGGCAGAGAGAGCATTCAGAGTCCGAGCCAGAGAATCCATAGAGAGAGAGCGGGGGTCCAGGCCGGGTTTTATAGCCCCCCCCCCCGAGCCCCACTCAAATGTTCCATGGGCCTCCATTGGCCGCCTGGGGTCACGTGTCGTGACAGCCCCTTATTGGTCACCCTTGGCCACTCCCTTCAGCTCCCATTGATTGCTCGCTGCTCTCCGGCCACGCCCTCCAGCTCCTCCCTCGGGCCTGCAAGACTTGTCCTAGGCCCATGCCCAGGCACTTTAGGCTTCAATGAGGCCTACCATTACTCTACCTGCCTCAACGCATACTAACACTGGGAAGGAGACTATACTTCACATTTAATAATCAAATAACTAACGATGCGAGGCTACATGTTGTGGTGTAACTAACTATGGGGGGGGGGGGGGGGGGAGAGGGGGGGTTGCCTTTATTTACAAAACCGCAACACGACCCCCCTCTCCGGCCAGACTCGGCCCGAGTCAACCTCAGTCGGAACGACCTGTAGAGTCTGGTATGCAATTTTACTTTTACCATTAGTGTGACACATAGATGTAATCCCCCTAACATTTACTCTAACCCATGTGTGCGACATCATTTACTCTAGATATGTCCCTCCTAATGCGTTGAGCAGCTAACTAATGGACTCACACCCACAACTATTCGCGCATTTCCGGAATTTTTAAATTAAACACATAGCCGGTGGGCAACATTCTCATATTTACAACACAAAACGTAACCTTTATTTACACACTACAACCCACGACCTGCACTTGAGGAAAGAAATGGAGGAAGGAAATGAAGGCACTTGCTGCTTGTTATCATCTTCCTGTCTTGTGTGCGGGCTAACAAAAACCGGCTGGCCCTGACCGGCATACTGGCCATTTGAATATCAGGGCCATCTAAATCTTCTCAAATTGCACACATGGATCATTCTTTATTCCAGAGCAGGGCCACTCGACACGTGGTCCAAATGCGTGGCGTCAGTGCCACTTGACAGGTGATCCATGTGTGTGTGTGCCAGTGCCACCAAACAGGTGGTCCGAAGGTTAGCCCGAATGCCACCCAACAGGTGGTCCATAGGTGCAAGATGAATTGGCAGCAAGATGCTGCACAGCAGAGGTGCGGGGCCACAAGGCTTGTGGTCCATAGGTACAAGATGATGAGATGTCTGGCAGCAAGATGCTGCAACAGATGGGCCTCCAAATGGTCCTGGGGCGGGGAGGAAGACAAGGCGCAACAAGCACACGGAAAGCAAACAGTGGCATACGAAAAACAAGGTGACCAGGCACCACCATACCTGGTGCGGTGAGAGGAATGCGGCAGAGTGAGCGGAGCAAGCTCGTCCCTAGCCAGACGTACCCCCCACCGTTGACCACACCACCTTAGCCCCCATTGTATTTAGAATTCCTCTCTACGTCCTATCTCCCATATCCCCCGCTAATGCCAAATTCGTCCCCAAATCCCTCCCAGGTTCTCCCAGGAAGGAAGGGATGGAACAAAACAATGTTTCACTCACGTCATGATGCATCTTACTTTCCAAACAGCTTACAGAGCCTCTCGGTGTGAAGTTCGTCCTCTGTGGTGAATGGTTGTGGATGGTGCGAAGGGGTCTCACATCCTAACTACACTAATAACATTACACATCTAAACTCCCTGGGGTCATACCCTGCCAGTAGGCCTCTTTAAACTATGTGGTTCTAAGAACCCGAATGCCCATTGCCCACACTGTGGTGCCCTCCTGAATTTGGGTCTCACCCAACAAATTTTCTATCTGTGCCATCGCACAATTTCGGGGCTGGGTCATGTGGCTCTACCAGCTGGTCTACCTACCTGCGCTCCTCCGTCACTGAAGCCACCTCCCGAGCTTGCCTGCTCCTCACAACTACCCTAACTGGGGAAGGCCCTCCCTGATGCTTACCCCCTCGATGCCCACCTCGGCATTGGGCAACCCGGGTCCTTCCCTTGGATCCTCGGGCCCCACTCACATGCTAACCTAACTGGCTCCCAGAGCCTCCCTGCGGCCTTACCTGGCCGACGAGCTCCCAGTGACGGAGTGCCTCAATAACCATACTCACCAATTAAACCACACGCCCAGCCATTTCACTGTCTCCTGCACCCCAAAAAACACTACGTTCTACAACAGCACCACAGGTGTCAATATCCATGCAACTTAGCTGCACCCACTACCTAACGTTAAACTACCCACCCGGGCTTTCGTGAATGGGTTCCACTCCCCCCATTCAGTCCTTCGCACCATGCATTCCACACCGATTATTCCCCACCATGCATTCCACACCTTTCATTCTCACACCTCAACTGCTTTCACACCATTACACAATTCCATTTATTCTCATACACAATTCCTCAAACACACAGCATCATCTATCTAACTAATTTCCCCTCTAACTCGTGCTTCCCTCGTTGTCCCTTTAAACTATGCACACCCTTTTCTTTAACAACCACTAAACTCTCTACGTCCCCTCTACAGTTCAGTGTCACTACTTAAATCTTGTCCCTAAGGTCACTCTAAATCCCAATCATTATCCTAGCCCTCCCTCGGCTAGCTTCGGTGCCCCATGGAAGAAACCATTGCTGGCCCCTCCATGGGCCTAACACTGCCATCCCCCTAAACTAGTGCTCATGCCCCCCCCCCCCCCCGTGTGAGGAATGGTCACACTACCATTCCCCCATGTGGGGTACAATACTCCCCCCAGTCCTCCACTATGAGCCCCCATCTATGGAGGTACTTCGTCACGGCTCGGCCTCGAAGGGCTGAGCGATCCTTGCGGGTGGTTGGTAGCCTGTATGGGTTGTCCGTCCGGCATTGATGATCCGAGGGGTGAGGGATTGATGGGCCCAGGTGCCGGGCTCCATCCCTGCATGTGGCCCTTCGGTCCCACGCATGATGACCCAACCGGCCACGGTCAGAGCACCTCACCCGATAAGGTGCGTGGCTCCGAAAATCCAAATTACCCCTCGAACCCCGCCGACTGCCCTTGCCGCGGTACAGCGCCAACCATACCGTGCGGGTGCTGGAGGCACGAATCGTGCACGCCGGTCCTTACGAGACCGAAGCAGCACTGATTACCTTCGGTCCCCGTGGCACACAACTCACCGGGGGCTCGCATATGCTACTCGTCCTGCTAAGCACTACCCCGGTCGGTGTCGATGCCTGGGCCGCGTCATCACATCTCGCGACCCACTCCACACTTGCACACCCAGGCACACACGTGCCCCCCACACACTCCATCATCACACACTCCAGTGCACACTCTCTTTCAACACACTCCAGTGTGCACTCTTTCTCCACACACTCCGGTGTGCACTCTCGCTCCACACACTCTGGTACGCACTCTCTCTCACACTCCGTACCACTACCAGTCGCACACCTCGCAATGGGCCCTTCTCGAACGCTCGTGTCTCGCCCGACCCGCAAGCTCGCCGAGCACCCGTTCACACCAAACACATTCCCGCCATTGCAACTCACCTCGGGGCTCTCCTTCCCCCGCTTCTTTGTCAGCACCTGCAAACTTTCCATTTGGTCAGCAAGCACGGCATCACGGTGTGAACACGAACTTTGTACATACTCCATAACCTCCTCCCGTGATTCACTCCCTGTCTCTCCTCCAGTCTTTTCAATTCCAATCATTCCTTCTTTTTCCAAAGTTACCTCCTTTATTTCCTGTGCGCCTCCAAAATCTCCCCTTCTACGCGTTCCTCGCACCGCTTCACCTCGTTGCGCACCACTGCCACCGATTCGCTCGGCTTACGCCCAATCTCCACCCCCATATTTTCCGTGTTACACAATGATTCTTTTATCTTCTCTCCCATCTTTTTCGTGTTACACCTTAATTCGTCCCTCCATGTGTCCATCTGATTACTCAATCGATCACCCATCTCTTTCATTTCACTTCTTGACTTTTCCCTTTCTGCTACGTTTTGTGTCATGAGTAACTGCATGTTAAAACTCACTTGCACAACGGGTTTGGCCTCCGCCGCCGGCCATGCGTGGGAAGCGCGGCCATTGTCTTTACTTCTTGCTGCACCCAATTCAACTCCCCCTTCTAAGAATTGTTCCTGCTGGTCCTAGGTTATTAATTCGTCCATATTTTCTACTCCCACCGGCACCTGGTCGTCTTGGCCAGCCATTGCACGAACTCCCAAAAATTTGTTTTTAAACTAAATTTCGTATGCGCTCGTAATTCCGCAGCACATGAAACGTACTGCAGGTCCAATTCCACTCTCGAAACCAATTTGTTGGTGTCGGGTTCAGATCTCACTCCTGACTACCAATTTTGTTGCGGATCTCGAGCTCGTCGAAATACTGAGGGGGGGTTAAGCCCTGCTCCCCCTCAAACTCCGAGTCCACCACCCACACTACACTCGTGGGGGGTGGATTGCGAAGCAATTCCAGCCGCCGAGCCCACAGCTACGCGTGGAAGGGTTAACGGTTACAACCCGAGTACCTTCGACACACGCAGCCATGAGAACGGGGACTGAACCTCGCACAAGTCACGCTGGTATTGAACGCCCGAGCGGTTTGTGCGTCGCGTATCTCGTGCCGTTAATCACTATTGAACGCGATGGAGCGGTTTTAATTCGTGCAATGCTAGACCAATGGTGAAAGGACGAAGACGGCCAGGTTGGAAACAAACCACAGGATTTATTACAATATTCACAGGAAAAGGACACAGCAAAGAATCTTAACGGCCTTACCTACGTTACCAGACAAGGGCCCTCAGATTCGTTCGGGGAAGGGGAGGAAAAGGGGAATGCGCACAAAGTGCGGCCGCTTGGTGCAGTTCGCCTGGACGGGCTCGTTTGGCAGATACCCGCAAGGATCACTCCAACCCCAGGGCACTACAGCCGGGGATGTTCACGGCTGGGGCCTTGATCACGGTCGTGCACGTAGCAGGAATCCGAGGAGCGTATCTCAAGGTCAGCGAGGCAGATCGCATGTGCAGGGAGTCCAGGCAGAGAGATCATCGGGGCAGAGAGAGCGTTCAGAGTCCGAGCCAGAGAATCCAGTGAGAGAGCGGGGGTCCGGGGCGGGTTTTATAGCCCCTCGGAGCCCCCACTCGAATGTTCCACGGGCCTCCATTGGCCGCCTGGGGTCACGTGTCGTGACAGCCCCTTATTGGTCACCCTTGGCCACTCCCTTCAGCTCCGATTGACTGCTCGCTGCTCTCCGGCCACGCCCTCCAGCTCCTCCCTCGGGCCTGCAAGACTTGTCCTCGGCCCATGACCAGGCACTTTAGGCTTCAATGAGGCCTACCATTACTCTACCTACCTCAACGCATACTAACCCTGGGAAGGAGACTATACTTCACATCTAATAAGGAATAACTACTATGCGAGGCTACATGTTGTGGTGTAACTAACTATGGGGGGGGGGGGGGGGGGGGGATTGCCTTTATTTACAAAACCGCAACTATATATATATATATATATTAATATAGTGCGTATCGAAAAAAAGGTAATCCGAATTAAAGGGGTTAATATTCAAAGGTTATTTATTTTGACAATTTACATGTGGTTTACTAATTAAGAGGAGATCCTCAGCTTTCCATTGATACCTTCCATGCATCATTGCTGTCACACATGACCGAGTACATGTTCATTGAAAATGACAAGTTCAAATCGCATTTTTACAAGCTTGGCTAATCGATGCAAGTCAGGATATTTGGTGCAAAATTAACGTCAGATGTGAACTTTTCTCAGGAATGATTGGCCTTTATGCACCTACACCTTCAACATGTCCACCTCCCCTTTCAACACAAAGCTCACAGCGGCGGGGCATGCCCTGAACTACTCGTCTCACCATAGCCGGGTCATTGCGCAAAGCATCCACTTCATGTCGAATACGGCCCTGCAATTCGTCAAGATCATGGGGAGGAGTTACGGACGCCTTGTTCTTTAAATGTCCCCAAAGGAAATAATCACATGGTGTGAGGTCAGGTGATCTTGGCAGCCATTCCACTGCATGGTTGAAGGTGATGACTCGGTCTCCAAAGAGTTCCCTCAGTCGATCTCGGACAGCGATAAGACGATGTGCTGGGGCACCGTCTTGAGCGCACCAGAGATATCTGAAGACACCACGAACCTGTCGCTGAAAGTTCTCCTCCAGCTGCGGTAAAACTTCATCATTGATCATCTGCAGATACCTGTTACCATTGACATTCCTTTGAAAGAAAAATGGTCCGATCACCTGACCACTTCCACAAAGTCCCAACCAAACAGTCCACTTTTGTCGATTCATGTGGGTGTCAAAATTAAATTCCGGGGGTTGTCCTGTCGGTGCATATTCAAGAACATTATGGGTATTGACCTTGCCGTCCATGGCGAAAGCAGCTTCATCGCCGATAACGAGATACTGCAGGAAATTGACATCTGCTTCGCAACGTGCTATCAACCATCCGGCAAGCACCAGCCTCCTGGAAAAATCCCCTGGCGTAAGTTGGTGCCGGATGTGAATCCGATATGGATGTTGGTGGAGGTCCAGTCTTGTGATTCGGTTGAATGTTGCCAAAGGCAATCCCGTCCCATTTCGTCTTGCGCTGGTATCCCTTGGATGCTCCAAAACTTGCTGCCTTACTGCTGCAATGTTCATTTTCGATCGCCCAGTGTGCCTCCTACCAGAATTCCCCTTGTTGCGGTTGAGGCTAGTGCCATGCTCTTGGTATTTTCTAACATTCGCCCAGATGGTTTTGGCTGATGGAGGCTCCCGTTCTGGGAAACGTTCCCTGAACGCATCACGAGTTCGCTGCAAACTTCCAGTTTGGCAAAAGGTTGTAACCACAAAGGTCCGCTGTTCAGTCGTAAGTTGAACCATCTTTACAATGACTCAGACTGTCTGTAAACCCATACACTGCAGACCCATCTTAAATACCCATCTTAAACAAAGGATGACGCAACCGACGATTACCAGACCAGCTTAACAATTTTACATAATGAACTTGGCAGTCGACAAGTAATGCGTCCATTTCAAACTGTCTTGCACCAATTAGCCAAACTTGTAAAAATGCGATTTGAACTTGTCATTTTCAATGAACATGTAATCGTCATGTGTGACAGTAATGTGAAAGCATTTGCTGTGACAGTAAAGCTTCTCCTCAGTGAAAGACACATGAAAGCCGCTTGGAGTTTGCAAAAAAAGCACCTAAAGGATTCTCAGACTGTGAGAAACAAGATTCTGTGGTCTGATTGGGGTGGGAGGGGGGAGGGGGGAGGGGGTGGGAGGGGAAGGGGGGAGGGGGAGGGGGGAGGGGGAGTGGGGACCCGGCAGAAGTACCCGGCATTGCTGGGCGGGGGAGGGGAGGGGAGGGGAACGGGGGGGAGGGGAGAAGAGTGGGAGGGGGAGGGGGAGAGGGGAGAAGAGGGGGGGATGGGGAGGGTGAGGGATGGGAAGGGGTGGGAGGGGGGATAGGGGGGAGGGGAGGAGGGGAGGAGGGGAGGAGGGAGGGGGAGGGGAGGGGGGAAGGGGGAGGGGGAAGGGGAGGGTGGAGGGGCTGGAGGGGGGAAGGGGGAGGGGGAGGGGAAGGGGGGAGGGAAGAGGGGGGATGGGGAGGGTGAGGGGTGGGAGGGGGCAGGGGGAGGAGGTGGGAGTGGCAGGGGGAGGGGGGAGGGGTGGGAGGGGGGGGATGGGAAGGGGGAGGTGGGAAGGGGGAGGGGGGAGGGGGAGTGGGGACCCGGCAGAAGTACCCGGCATTGCTGGGCGGGGGAGGGGAGGGGAGGGGAACGGGGGGGGAGGGGAGAAGAGGGGGGAGGGGCAGGGGAGAAGGGGAGGGGGAAAGGGAAGGGGAGG